>NW_024868206.1:33174-70887 GCF_013358625.1 Macadamia integrifolia | reverse complement strand
AAAAAAAAGAAGAAAGATTTTCTTTTTGCCAAAAGTAAGTTTCCATAGAGATGCTGAAATAAAATAATGAACAAACAAGGGGAGGGAAAAAGAAAAAAGAAAGAAAATATCCATGTGCTTGTGTTTGTAGGAAATACAAGAACAAATGCCTATAGGTTAGAAGCCATCATTTGAACCATCCTCATGAAGTACCGGGAGTCCATAGATGCTACTCCAACTTGCTCCAGCCTCTAGGTCAAGTCCTCAATCAGTGCACCCTGCCGAGCAATCTCCCAATCCTTGGCAACTATCACCTCGTATAGGACATATGGCATCCTCCTAATCTCAGCATAGACCTACGGGGACACCTAAGAAAGAGCATATCAGCCAAAGGAAGTCAAGAGTTAATTGGAAAATGATCAGATACTCACATAATCATAAGGAATAGCAGCTCAAGGGAAGCATTTACATCTATGTTCTGCTCTAGAAGATGAGGGAGACTGAGGTTGGCTGCGTTGGGATAGGTCCAGGCAGGGAAGCCATAAAAGGGGACATTAGCAACTTTAAGAGACCCGTCGACATTGATAGAGGGCTTATTTGTGAAGGATCGGTAGCAATAGGATGCGATCGAACAACAGAAAGGTCTACACATCTCACTCTCCCCTAAAAGAACATTAGTTAAAACCAAAACAAAGAAGATTCTATAGGAAATACTCAAGAAAGGGCAACATACCACTGGACCATTGGGACTGAGGGAACTGCACCCTGTCTCCTCCTCCAAGAAGGCTCTGTAATCCCTATCCGGATCAAGAAAGGAGTCCTTCCATACTCCGTTAGCCAAGTACTTCATCTCATCTACAAGGACAATCTCTAGACAATGCATAGTGGGTGGAGGAAGACTAGGAGAAGAGCATGGATCGATGTCTGACCACTGGGGTATTACTCTCTATCCTAAGTACCAAGCATGGCCCAACATGCCTTGGAAAAGGACTCGATTCCTAGATAATTGATGAGCCAAGGAGACTCTCTCAGAATCCGAAAACACAAGGTCATGGAATAGTCTCCAAGTAACCTACACAACCAAGGAAGGGTAAAGGCAGCATCAGGCAAATAGAATTTCAGTGTCAGATATGGTATACCTCAGTGAGATTGTTCAAAAGAGAACGAACAGTGGTCCCCAGCGGACGGCGTCAGGCCCGGACCACCTGGTTATCTCCTCACTCTGTGGCCAAGGGAAGAAGAATATCTAAGGATCCATCACTTTAGGGGCTATGGTTCCCAGGTGTTCAAAACACCAGGGCTGTTTCAAGAAATCAAAGTAAGAAAGTACAGACCAAATGACTGAAAGAAAATAGATATGAGAAGGAACGTTACCTAGATAATGTAGCCTGCCCCCTTGAGGTCCCTATCTGCATAGGACAGCAGATCTAGGGACCGCAAGAGATATGCATAGGTGGCCCCGCCCCAGTCCCAAGAATATACTGTGCGGAGATCTTTAAGGAAGTACACCAGTCGAATATCTACTCCCCCTCGGAGGTCACTAAAGAGGCGCTAATCCATGGCAAACAATAGAAAGGAACGTGCTATCTGAGACATGTTGCTTGGGTTCTCCTACAGGCTGACTTTCCACCATTGGGCACTAATCTCCCATAGGCGGTTGCATGTTTGGCTGGCTTTAATGGTGATACCGATTAGATCTGCAAACTCCTTGGTAGTCAAAAATCCTGTAGGTAGGGTTATGGATCTACCCCCAAATGGAATGCCTGTCAAGGCATAGAAGCACATAAGTGTAATGGTGATCTTGCAAATAGGAAGGTGGAAAGTGTGAGTACTTGGCCACCATCGCTCCATCAGGGCCCCCACCAATGCCAGATTAAACTTCTGGGTCTCTACAAGGGCTAGCTAGCACAGATAGGTATCATCAACCATCTCCTTCACCCTACGAGGGAGCATCCTATGCCAGGACTAAACTATGTTCAGATGGCTAGAGGAGGCCAAGGTAGGTGGTTCCTTCCCCTCATGCTAATGGAAATAAAAAAATAATAATAATACTAAATAAAGAAAAACAGCAAAAAGCAAAAACAATACAGTAAAAAAAAAAAGAGAGAACAAAAAAAAAGGAATAAAAGATGAAAAAAAATAATGAATGAAATGTAAAGACTTACCCAGGAACCCCATATGGAGTTGCAAATGTGATTCTGGCTATTGTGAAGAGTCTGCTCGGAATACCAGTCGGCCACGCCCTCTCCCAGAGTCTTCTTTCTCCTCCTTTCAGCCATATTTTTAGAAATTACAAGAAGCCCATAAACTTTCTTAAATTGTAAGAAGCCACATAAAGTTTCCCAAGTTACACAAAATCCCACAAGAATATCAGTTCTTTAAATAACTTCTCCTTCAAGAACAAGATAAATATCTTCAAGAACTTCAAGAACAAGGTGAAAAACTCTAAAAACAGGAAGGAAAATTCCAAGAAAAACCAGAGAGTTCTAGGAACTCACTTTACTCAGAAAAGCTAAAATAAAGAATGAACAAGGCAAAGGGCCCATTTTATAAAATAATAAAATAAAAATAATAATAATAATTATTATTAATATGGGATTCCAATTCGAAAGTTCAAATTCAATTCAAAGAAGAACCAAAGAATTAAAAGATTCCAATTCAAGCATCAAAATTCAAACCAAATCAATGAACAAAAGCAAGAATTAAAAGATTCCAAATCAAGTATCAAAATTCAAAATTCAAATAAAAAATCCAAATCAATTGTTATTGTATTTTATAGGGTGGAAAGAGCCATGAGTTTCTTTCATATAATTGACAAGGCCAGATAGCCTAGCCCGGTTCAAAAGAACACACCTGCAAAACTAGATAGCCCAGCCCAGTTCGGAGAAACCCACCTGGAGGACCATACGGTCTAGATTGGTTTGAAAGAACTAGCCTAGAGATCAAAATTTCCTGAACTGGCACATGTGAAGCCCAGCTAAGAAAAATCAAAGAATCAAGTATTTTTACCTGTTACAAGAGTAGAGAGTAGGAAATTCCTCACTTGTAACTATCGGTCTCAGATAATCCAGATTGGATCGAAAGACCTAGCCTGAGACCAAAATTCCTTGAATTGGTACCTGTGAAGCCCTGCTAAGGAAAATCAAAGATCAAACTACTAACATTTTTTTTTTCAAGATTAGAAGAGCAGCGAATTCCTTTCCACAATTGGCAGCCCCAAGTAAGTTCTAAACTTAAAAGTAGTTAGGAGATATTATCTGTTGCGTTTTTCAACTTCTCTATAACTGAGCAAGATTGCGACAGTACATGCTCCGGGTGATAAAATATGGTCGTTCTTTTCTTTGCCCTTCAGCCTTTGGCATAGGCCTCGGCCAAAGAGGGGCATTTTGTAGACACCCAATTTTATCACCCTCCCCTGGCTATGATGAAATATGGATCTTGGACGAGACTTCTAGCTTCTGACCAATAGAGATGCTGATGGAAATACTTCCAGGCCTGAAACCCTAGAAACCCTTGCGCGGGATGGAAGGGGGTCTGATTTTGGCTTTTTATATCTGAAAGAATATGGTTAACATAACGTACAGATGCATACTGCTTAGAAATATAATTTTGATGATATATGGCATGCCAAAATCGGACCGTCAGATTACCCGCAATCTTCCTTGGAAAATCACATTTTGTCCATGTGCATGTCACGCACACTGACTAGCCTGCTAGCCAGCCAGCTAAGCCAGCCAACCAGCCAAGCCAAGCCAGCAATCCAGGTAGCCAGCCAGCCCATCCTGGCCTGTATGCCCCTGTCGCATACTGCGCCCCCATCGTACAGCATGCGTGCCCCAACTGCACACTAAGCTCCACTGTCGCACGCTTCGTGCCACTGTCGCACGCTGTGCACCCCCGCCGCACAGCATGCGTGCCCCCACCGCACGCTATATGCCCTTGTAGCACAGTATACGTGCCCCTACTACATGGCCACATACACTCTGCCTACACCGTGCTCATGTTGCCAGCACACCCATACCAGCCTGACGTGCTCACTGCCCATGCCTGCACCACCTTGGCCATTACCTGCGCATCATTCGTTGCGCACTAGTGACATCACCCACACTACCTGCCTAAGCTTTCTCTCTCCTCATACTTTTTTGAAAACTACCTTTTCTCGGCTAAACTTTCTCTCTCCTACTGCTTTTTTAAAAACCACATTTTTTTCAGCTAAACTTTCTCTCTCCTCTCACTTTTCTGAAAATTACCTTTTTTGGCTAAATTTTCTCTCCTTTCATTTCTTCGAAAACCCCTTTTACCCACTGGACAAAAGTCCTCCCCACCCATTTTTTGTGTTCAACTCTGCCCTTTACCCATTGGACAAAAATCCTATCCCCTCAATTTAGGTAAGAGTTCTCCTTTCTTCCACTGGAAAAAGGGATTCCCCCTCTCCTATTTGGCCAGAAAAAACTATAAATACCCCCCTCCCTTCAAAAAAATAGACCAAGACACCAGAATCCCCTTTCCCTCTTTCATAATGAAATTTTCCTCTCCCACTTTTGATTTTCTTCTGATCTTCGGAGCAATCATCGTTAAGATCCAAAAACTCATTCGAATCTTCAAAGTGTTCTTCGGGATCTTGAAGATTTTCAATCCAAATTCTTAGTTAGATCCAGTGTTTAGTAAAAAATAGTATGTTCTTAAGCCACCTCCCTTGAGTGTTCTTGAGTGTTTTTGAGTGTTCTTGAGCATTCTTGATCGTTCCTGAGATTGAAACCCCCCTTTTTGAGGTTCTTCAGGTCTACAAAGAGATATTTGTTAAGATCTAAAACTCTGTTCGGATCTTCAAAGTGTTCTTCGGGACTTTGGAGTTCTTCAATCCATTTTTAGGTCAGCCTATTTCATTTCAAAAATAGCCGTTTCTAGCCGAACCCCTGTTCGAGTGTCTCTGGAATCTTTCCAAAAATAACCATTCCCAGTGAAAGCTCTACCAGAGTGCTACCTCAGCCTAGCCCTCCCTTAGCCTATCCCTAGCGGAAGCTCTATCAGAGTGCCACCTCATCCTAAATTAGGAAATAGCCTTCTCTAGCGGAAGCTCTATCGAAGTGCCACCTCATCCCAAGCCCGGAAAATAGCTTTCCCTAGTCGAAGCTCTGTTTGAATTCAAATCCAGAAATAGCCTTCCCTAGCTGAAGCTCTGTCCGAATCCAAATCTGAAAGCGATTGTCCCTAATCGATACTCTTTCTGAATATCGTCACAATCAGCAACTCTCAAGGAGGAAGTTGGAGGTCAAGACCATCTCCTCCTGAGCCAGGAGAACATGAAAGATAGTCCAAACCGGTACTAGTCAGGGGCCCACCCCTATTGACCAGAAACAGGGGTTAAGTTTAGGTATAATTTCTCAACCATCTCATTATAATGTAGACTTTATAAATGCCTTGTTCTAGTGTTTATAATAGTTTGAATTCAATTAATGTATATATGTGTGATAACTTAGCCATACATGTGGAATAGTAATAATTATGGAAAATGTTCATTCTCAAGCATCTAGCAAGAAGGCCGGCCAAACTGGGCAGATTCGGTGCTTAACACCTTCCCAATTCTGTAACTTGACATTTACCCTAAATTTCTAGACTAGACCAAATTTTAGGCCATTTTCTCAGGAATTGGGCCCCCCGGGTCCTAGGCCCATAACCCTAGGTGACGAATCCAAACCCCATTTATACGATATCGATCCCTAAATTGGACCATTATCAATTCGCCATCTCAAGTGATGAATTTTACACTCTTGCGAAAAAGGCCTCCACGTATCACCAAGCAGCAATAAGGATGTACAAGGCCCGTAAGCAAAGCACACTATGACATGAACCCCTCCCCTCACAAGAAAGTGAAGAAAGAGAGAGGAGAGAGGAGAGAGGACGGGGGGATGCATAGTACATTTCTCTGGTCGTGACCCACACAGGAATGTTCCTATATTATATTCCCATTGTGAAGAATTGCTTTCCTAAGTGGGTTTCGAATAGAAGGTGTCCTTCCCCCTTAAGGAAAATGTCTAGATACGTGACTCAGGGGCAATCCCGTCACAGTCATGTTAAGTCCCGAGAAGTCCCGAGAAAATTAGGAGAAAGGGCACCTAGTGGGAAAAAGAGAAAGGAAAGCATGACTTTATTACATGGAATGTCTTATGGCAATATTCTTGACAAGCTATTTTTATGAATCTCCCACTGATGACATTGGCTGGACCAGGGGCATCAAACCCTATCCACTCCTTATCATTAAGTGGACTAACTTTGGATGGATCATTGGTTGTTAATTTAGTGAATGTGTGAACAAGGGATTGGGAATTCAAGAATCCTACAATAAGCCACTTTTGGTTCAGGCACAATTCCACACCTCAGGTATTCTCCACAGTCCCTTTGGATGCATCAGAGTAATCAGTTGACTCGCCTAAGTCCAATGTCACCCCCGTTATCTCTCTGAGATTATCTACTACCAAGTGATTATAGCCCAGTTAGTATAGTTCCACACGACTCTGAATCACCCGAACATGTCTGGGTCTGTCCTGTGGAGACCTTGCGAATGGAAATGGATGAAGTCAAGAGAGGGATTGCTCAAATATTGCATGCACTTCAGAACCCTCCCAGAGCTGATCCCAGGAATGAGCCGACACCCACTACGGGAGATGTGGAATAGAATGGAGCTACAGGTTAACGTTGAAACTCTTCTCGAGTTGACTCAGGAGAACCAGAGCAAGTCAGGCCAATCGGTCAAAAAGGATCCTCGGCTACCTATCCAAATGGTCAACGAGGGGTCTATTGTAGGGTCTCTCCTCCCAGGGTAGTGACTGAAGATGAGGAAGATGAGTTTGTCACACATGTCAGAATGGAGCCTCCAGAGATGGAGAAAGAAAGGAAACTCAGAGAGCAATTATAGAAGTTGGAAAACATGATTCAAGTGGGAAAAGGCTCAAAAAGTTAAATAGTGGATTCTGATGAAATTAGTTTCTTTTATGGGGTAAGGATTCTTGAGAAATTCAAGTGGCAGACTGATAGGTTTGATGGGTTGGGAGACCCTAAGGCTCATCGGAAAGTCTCCCTCAGCATTGCCAAGTTGTGACAGCTTGCAGACAACTAGATGGGGCAAGCCTTCATGCTAACCCTATCGGGACCAACACTAAGGTAGCTCACACAGTTGGAGTCATCTCAAACTCAGAATTGGGCAATGGTGGTGAAATCCTTCACCAAATAGTACTCATACAACACCAAAGTGGATGTGAAGTGAAGAGAGCTTGAAACGCTGAGGTAGCAGCCTAAACAAGATTCACCTCATTCTTTATGAGGTTCAGAGACAAGGCCACCAAGATGGCAGATCAGCCTTCAGAAGCAGAGCAGGTGGAGATATTAACAGAGAACTTATCAAAGCCCTATTATGATGTTCTTCACTATCAACATCTCCAAACTTTTGATGCCTTGATAGCCACCGGCACACGGGTGGAAAATAGAATCCTAAGAGAAGCTCAGTATCAAGGATCTTCCCAAGATGCAAGCAAGAACACTACAGTTCGTCGGAGAAAGGGTAACTAATATGGTGAGTGCAGTTTAGTAGTCAGGCTCACTAGCCACTTCTTCATAGCCATTCATAATATAAACAGATGCACCCTCCCAGAAGGCCCTTCATCTAAAAAGGCAGTTTTCTGATTTGGGAATGCCAGTGACAATAATGTATGAGAGGTTAAAGAAACAGGGATTTCTAGGGACAATGGCTCCAAGAGTAATTAGCAACCCTCCTCCAGCTTGGTATAGGGATCATGAATATTGTGCTTACCATACTCAGAAAGGGCACACCACTAAAAGATGCATAGGTCTCCTACATGCGATCCAGGACTTGGTAGACAATGGGACCGTTAAAGTCAAGGTTAAGCAATCTCCCAATGTCAATACTAATCCACTCCCTGATCATGTGAACAATCTAGATAAAAAAGCCACAGAGAGTGATCCCACTGAACTCATTGTACCTAGAGCTCGGAAGAATCATATGGATGCCCGCGCTTACAGGAAACTCATGAGTCAAAGGGCTGGAGTCATAAGGGCCCCCGAAAGAAGAGAATCATCAGAAGAAGAATCAGAAGATTAGACTCCCACCATTCATCCTTCCTCATCAATAGAAGAATCCGCCATACCATATTACCAACCCCCACCATACCTTTCACCTTCACCATATTATAAGCCTCCGCCATATCATCAACCTTCCCCCCACCATCAAAGTGAAGGAACCTCCTCATCCTATCACCCCTAATCTTCATATCCTACCTCTCACATTACAGAATCTTCATATCTTCCCACTTCTTATCCCTCATCACCCACATACCAATCCCACTCTCAAGGTTCGGTATATAACCCAAAAGAAGGATGGACGGAAGGGTACAATTGAAAGGATATGCTTGCACCACCAGATTCCCCAAAGATAACCTCATTCAGAAAGTGATGAAGGATCTAGAGAGCCGATGCAAGTTTATCGAGATGAACCCAAATCCGCATTAGAGATGGAGGAAAAGTTGTGTGAAGTGTACTCCAACACATTGAGCATGTAGGAAAGGGTGGAAGAAATTGACAACATGCTGGGTGAAGTAACTGTCAGCAATTGTTACTATCGTTAGCAGTTGGATGATCTGGAGGAAATAGAGTGAGATGACACTTTCACAGAGGCAGTAGACGCTGCATTCCAACAACTTTCCAATGTAGCCAAGAAGTTGTGAGCTAGGGCTATGGATATTTGTGGAGGACCTCGACTTCCCACTCTGAGTAGGGTGGGAGAATCAGAAGAAGAGGATGATCCCATGGTGGGTATAATCACCATAACAAATAGTGATGATGAAGATTGTTATTCAACAGAAATCATTGTGAAGAAACTTGTCAACGTGATAGAAACTAGAAGTGGAAAAGACTACAAGGGCAAGGCTTTAGCAGTAGAACAGTCAAGGACTAATGATGCAGGAATTAGAAGCTTAAAGAAAGAGCTAGAGAACCCAATCTTGGCTCAACTCAAGAAGTTCCTAGTAAACATCTCAGTTTGGGGATTGTTAATGGCATCCCCCACACACTGTGAAGCAGTCCTGAGGTCCATCACTAATGTGTAGGTGCCTATCGAGATAAATCCCACACATCTCGCACATATAGTAGGGGCACATATGTGGTGCAATCTCTAATGTTCTCAGATTCAGAGCTTCCCAAAGGAGCCCAGCACAATTGAGCTCTCCACATCACTATAAAATGACTTGACAAAGTGGTTCCCTAGGTTCTTGTTGACAATGGGTCTGGTTTGAATGTGCTACCATTGAGATCGGCAAAGAGTATTGGCATTAACTTAGAAGAAATGAGGCCGACCACCCAAACCATACAGGCATATACAATACCAAGAGGACAATCCTTTGCATCATTACCCTTTTCGTAAAGATTGGTCCGGTGAAGTTTGATATCGATTTCCAAGTCATTGATTTACCGGCAGCCTTTAACATGCTCTTAGGAAAGCCTTGGTTGCATCTTGCAAAGGCAGTGTCCTCTAGTCTCCATAAAAAAATGAAATTCATTCATGAGGGAAAGGTGGTCACAATAGCCAGAGATCCCTAAGTGGTTAATACCTTGGCCAATATTGAAAATGGGGAAGAACAAGACCAGGATGTCCAACTAAGTGGTTTTGAGTTAGACACAACTTGTGTGGCTATAACCAAAGAAGTGCCGAAGGAGGAAGTCCTAGCTAACTATGAAGCCATCTGGAGTCTGCCAGTGAATCAGATGATGAAGAATATGGAATATTTCCCTAGCATGGGACTAGCGAAATATCATCAAGGAGTTCCAAAGCAGCTTAGTTTGGCAGTGAACAAAGGGAAGAATGGTCTCGGGTACACTCCTCCAACCACCAAATGGCAGAAAGTGCTGAGGATGACTAGGAAGATCTCTGTCTCTTACTACCCTACTCTCAATGGGTATTTTGTAAAAGAAGGAGAGAATTTACACTTTTGTGGAAATGTGGAGCCATGGTTTGATGAAACCATAGCATAAACCCCAAACCCTGAAACCTTAAACCTAAAACCCAAGACCCAAGACCCAAAACCCAAAGCCCAAAACCCCAAGTCCTAAACCATAAACCCTAAATCCTAAGCCCCAAACCCTAAACCCTAGACCCTAAATCCAAAACCCTAAACCATAAACCATAAACCCCAAACCATAAAACCCTAAACAATAAACCCTAAACCCTAAACCTAAAACTAAAAACCCGACAACCTAAACCCTAAACCCTAAACCCCAAACCCCAAACCCAAATCCCTAAACTCAAAACCCGAAACAACAAAAAGAAAACCATAATCCCTTAACCCTAAACCTAAAACCCTAAACCCTAAACCTTAAACCCTACACACTAAACCCTATACCCTAAACCCTAAACCCCACAAATTAAACCCTAAACCGTAAACCCTAAACCCTAAGTAGTAAACCCTAAACCATAAATAATAACCCTAAACCCTAAAACCTAAACCCTAAACAGTAAACTTTAAACCTTAAAGCCTGAAGCCTCTACCCTAAACTCTAAACCCTAGGCTCTTAACCCCGAACCCAAAACCCTAAACCGTAAACCCTAAACACTAAACCATAAACCCGAGACCCTAAACCCTAAACCCTAAATCCTCAAACCAAAACCACTAACCCTAAATCCGAAACCCAAAGCCCAAATCCCTAAACCTTAGACCATAAACCATAAACCATAAACCATAAACCACCCTAAAACCATACACACTAAGCCCTAAACCCTAAGCATTAAACCCTAAACCCTAAGCACTAAACCCTAAATCGTAAATCCAAAACCCTAAAACCTAAACCCAGAATACCTAACCCTAAACACAAAACCCTAGAGGCTAAACCCCATGCCCTAAACGCTAAACCATAAACCCCAGACCCCAGACCCTAAAGCCCAAAACCCTAAACCCGAAACCCAAAACCTTAAATCCAAAACCATAAACCATAAACCATAAACCATAAACTCTAAACCCTAAACCCTCAACCCTAATCCCTACCCCTAAACCCAAAACCCTAACACTAAACCCTAAACCTTAAGGCCTGAAGCCTCTACCCTCAACTCTAAACCCAAAACCCTAAACCCTAAACCCTATACCATTAACCCAAAACCCAAAACCCAAAGCCCTAATCCCGAAACCATATACCATAAACCCTAAACACCAAACCCTAAAACCATACACACTAAACCCTAAACCCTAAACCCTAAGTAATAAACCCAAAATCCTAAACCCTAAACCCAAAACCCAAAACCCAAAACCCAAAACCCAAAACCCTAAATCCTAAACCCCAAACTCTAAACCCTAAACCATAAACTCTAAACCCTAAACCATAAACTCTAAACCCTAAACCATAAACTCTAAACCCTAAACCAGAAACCCTAAACCCTAAACCGTACACCATAAACCCGAAACGCAAAACCCTAAAACCCTGAACCGTAAACCTAACCCCAAAACAATAAACCCTAGACCATTAACCCTAAACCCTAAACCCTAAACCCTAAAACCTAAAACCTAAACTCTAAACCCTAAACCCTAATACCTAATTTTTAATCCCAAAACCTAAAACCCTAAGCCTAAAACCCCACAGACTAAACTGTAAACTCTATGCACTAAACCCGAAACCCAAAACCCCAAATCCTAAACCATAAACTACAAACCCGAAACCATAGACACTAAACCCTAAAACCTAAACACTAAACCCTAATCCCTTAACCCTAAAACCTAAACCCTAACCATAAAACCGTAAAGCCCAAACCCTAAAACCTAAGCCCTAAACCCCAGACCCAAAACCCAAAACCCCAAGTCCTCAACCATAAACCCTCAATCCTAAACACCAAACCCTAAACCCTAGACCCTAAATCCTAAACCCTAAACCCTAAATCCTAAAACCTAAACCCTAAACCTAAAATCCTAAACCCTAAACCATATACCCTAAACACCAAACCCTACAACCCTAAAAGTAGACCCAAAATCCCAAACCCCTAAGCTTAAACCCAAAGCTCCAAAGCCTTACACCCTAAACACTAAACCCCAAACCCTAAACCCTAAACCCCAAACCATAAATGACAAACCCTAAACCCTGAACACTAATCCCTAAACCCTAAACCATAGCCCTAAAGCCCAAAGATTGAACCCTAAAGCCCAATCCCAAAGCATATCCTTAAAACCTACTCCCTAACCCCAAAACCATAAACCCTAAACCCTATGCCCTAGACCCTAAACCCTAAAGACTACACACTAAACCGTAAAAACTACAACCTAAACCCTAAAGCCTTAACCATAACCCTAAAACCTAAACCTCCTAAAACCTAAAACCCAAAATGCTAAACCCAAAGCCCAACACCCTCAACCTTAGACCCAAAACCCTAAACACCAAACCCGAAACCCCAAACTCGAAACCCTAAATCCTCAATCCTATATTTTATACCCTCAACCCTAAAACCGAAACCCAAAACCCTAAAACCAAAACCCTACACCATAAACCCTAAACCATAAATCCTAAACCCTAAATCCTAAACCCTATAGGCTAAACCCTAAACTCTAAATCCAAAACGCTAAACCCTAAACAAAAAATACTAATCCCTAAACCGTAAAAACTGAACCCTAAACCATTAACCCTAAACCCATAACCTAATACCCTAAAACCTAAACCCTAAACCCTAAACCCCAAACCCTAAACCCTAAACCTTAACAAACCCTAAACCCTAAACCTTAAACCCTAATCCCTAAACTCTATGCCCAAAACCTTAAACCCTAAACCCCAAACCCTAAACCATAAACCCAAAACCTAAAACGCTATACCCAAAAACCCTAAGGCCTAAAAACTAAACCCCAAACACTTAATGGTAAAACTAAACCCTAAATCCTAAACCCTAAACCCTAAGCCTTAAACCCTACTCCCTAAACTCTACGCCCTAAACCCTAAACCCTAAACCCTAAACCCAAAACCTATACCAAAAAACCCTAAAGCCCAAACACTAAACACCAAACACTTATTGCTGAACCCTAAACCCTAAACACAAAACCCTAAAAAATAAACCCCAAACCCCAAACCCCAAACCCCAAACCATAAACCTTAAACCCAAAACCTTAAACCCAAAACCACAAACCCTTAACCATGGACCCCAAACCCTAAACCCTAAACCCTAAACTCTAAACCCTAAACCCAAAACCCTAAAGCCTAAACCCAAAACCCTAAACCCCAAAACCAAAACAATAAACCCTAATTCCTAAACCCAAAACCTTAAACCATAAACTCGAAACCCTATATCCTAAACCTCAAACCCTAAACCATAATCCCTAAAAACTAAAATCCCAAACCCCCAAGCTTAAACGCTAAAGCCATAAATCTTAAAAACTAAAATCGTAAACCTAAATCGTAAACCATAAACTCTAAACCCTAAACCCTAAACCCAAAACCCTAAACCTTGAGCCCTAATCCCTAAACTCTATGCCCTAGACCCTAAACCCTAAAGTCCAAACCCCAAACCCCAAACACCAAACCCCAAACTCTAAACCCTAAACCCAAAACCCTATACTCAAAAACCGTAAAGCCTAAACACTAAACCCCAAACACTTAATCCTAAACCCTTAACCTAAACGCAAAACCCTAAACCCAAAACCCCAAACCCCAAACCCCAAACCCCAAACCCTAAACCCAAAACCCTAAACCCTAAACCCAAAATCCCAATCCCCAAACCATGAACCGAAAACCCTAAACCCTAAACCCTTAACCAAAAACTCTAAAGCCTAAACCCCAAACCCTAAACCCCAAAACCTAAACGCTAAACCCTAATCTCTAAACCCAAAACCTTAAACCAACCATAAATCCTAAACCTTAAACTCTAAACCCTAATCCCTAAAACCTAAAATCCCAAACTCCTAAACTCAAACCCTAAAGCCCTAAATCATAAACACTAAAACCCTAAACCTAAACCTAAACCCTAAACCCTAAACCCTAAACACTAAACCCCAAAATATTAACCTTAAAGTCTAAGGCCAATACCCAAATCTGTAAGATCTATTGGGACTGGAGCACATGGGGGCTCTGTATTGTGCGTCGCACCGGTGGCCCAAAGTCTCTGCCAGATCCCGGTTCGAACCGCAGTCGCGTTGGCTGGACATTAAGGAAATAAATTTGCACCTTCTCCACAAGTCCGGGCTTTTGGATGACTAGCAAGCGGTTGATCCTACAAGTGGTATCAAAGCAAGTGGTCGCGAGTTCGAGTCTACCCAAGCGCATGGGTGCTCTTGTATTTGGGCGTCTCTTTGGGGGGATTGTTGGGACCAGTGCGTATAGGGGCTCTGTATTGGGCGCACCGGTGGCCCAAAGTCTCTGCTAGATCCCACTTCAAACCGCGGTCGCGTTGGCTGGACATTAAGGAATAAAGTTGCACCTTCTCCACAAGTCCGGGCTTTTGGATGACTGGCAAGTGCTTGATCCTACAATACCTAAACCCTAAACCTTAAACCTTAACCCTAAATCCAAAGCCATAAACCCAATACCCTTCACCCCAAACTCTAAACCGTAAAACCCTAAACCCTAAACACTAATCCCTAAACCCAAAACCCTATACCCTAAACTCTAAACCCTAAGTCCCTAAGCACTTAACCCTGAATCCAAAACACCAAAAACTAAACTCTAAATTCTAAACCAAAAAAACCCAAAACCCCTCAACCAGAAACCCTAAACAATAAACCATAAACACTAAATCATAACACTAAACCCTAAACCCTAAACCTAAAACCCTAAACCGTAAACCCAAAACACTAAACCAAAACCCTAAAAACTGAACCTTAAACCATTAACCATAAACCGTAAACCCTAAACTCGAAAACCAAAACCTTAAGACCTAAACCATGAACCCTATTCCGTAAACCCTAAAACCTAAACCCACAACCCTGAACCCCTAACCCTATATCCTAAACCCTAAAGCCCTATACCCCAAACCGTAAGGCAAAAAGTCTAAACCCTAAACCTTATACCCGAAACACTAAACCCTAGACCCAAAATCCCAAACCCCCAAGCTTTAACCCGAAGCCCTAAAGCCTTATACCCTAAACCATAAACCCTAAACCCTAAACCATAAACCATAAACCACAAACCCTAAACCCTAAACACTTATCCCTAAACCTTAAATATTAACCCTAAGTCCTAAAGACTAAACCCTAAACCTCAATCCCTAAGCGTATCCTTAAAACCTACTCCCTAAACCCTAACCCCAAAACCATAAACCCTAAACCCTAAACCCTAAACCCTATGCCCTATGCCCTAAACCCTATACCCTAAACCATAAACCCTAAACCCTATACCCCAAACCCTAAAACCTTAAACCCAAAATGCTAAACCCAAAACCCTACACCTTAAACCCCAGACCCAATACCCTAAACCCAAACCCTAAACCCTAAAACCCAAACTCTAAATCCTAAACCCTAAAATCGAAACACTATATCATAAACCTTAAACCATAAATCCTGAACCCTAAATTCTATACCCTATACCCTAAACCCTAAACCCTAAACCCAAAA
This sequence comes from Macadamia integrifolia, assembly GCF_013358625.1. Taxonomy (NCBI): domain Eukaryota; kingdom Viridiplantae; phylum Streptophyta; class Magnoliopsida; order Proteales; family Proteaceae; genus Macadamia; species Macadamia integrifolia. The sequence goes on along the minus strand of NW_024868206.1, from coordinate 55,330 downwards.
CCCTTAGCCCTAAACCCCAAACCTAAAACCCTAAACCCTAATCCCAAAACCCTAAACCCTAAACCCTAAACCCTAGACCCAAAACCCAAAATCCCAAGTCGTAAACCATAAACCCTAAATCCTAAATGCCAAACCCTAAACCCTAGACCCTAAATCCTAAACCCTAAACTGTAAACCATAAACCATAAATCTAAAATCCTAAACCCTAAACCTTATACCCTAAACACCAAACCCTACAACCCTAAAACTAGACCCAAAATCCCAAACCCCTAAGCTTAAACCCAAAGCCCTAGAGCCTTATACCCTAAATGCTAAACCCTAAACCCTAAACCCCAAACCTTAAACGACAAACCCTAAATGCTAAACCCTAAACACTAATCCCTAAACCCTAAACCTTAACCCTAAATCCCAAAGACTGAACCCTAAAGCCCAATCCCAAAGCATATCCTTAAAACCTACTCCCTAACCCCAAAACCATAAACCCTAAACCTTATGCCCTAGACCCTAAACCCTAAAGACTACACACTAAACCATAAAAACTACAACTTAAACCCTCAACCCTAAACCATAACCCTAAAACCTAAACTCCCTAAAACCTTAAACCCAAAATGCTAAACCCAAAGCCCTACACCCTCAACCTTAGACCCAAAACCCCAAACACCAAACCCTAAACCCCCAACTCTAAACCCCAAACCCTCAATCCTATATTTTATACCCTAAACCCTAAAACCCTAAAACCGAAACCCAAAACCCTATACCCTAAACCCTAAACCCTAAACCCTATATCCTAAACCCTATACCCTAAATCCAAAACCCTAAACACTAAAAAAAAATAAAAAATACTAATCCCTAAACCATAAAACTGAACCCTAAACCATTAACCCTAAACCCATAACCCAAACCCTAAAATCCTAAACCCTAAACCCTAAACCCTAAACCCCAAACCTAAATCCCCAAACACTACACAATAAACACCAAACCTTAAAGCCTAAAGTCTAAACCCTAAATCCTAAACCCTAAACTCTAAACCTTAACAAACCCTAAACCCTAAACCCTAAACCTTAAACCCTAATCCCTAAACCCCACGCCCTAATCACTAAACCCTAAACCCCAAATCCTAAACCATAAACCCAAAACCTAAAATGCTATACCCAAAAACCCTAAGCCCTAAACACTAAACCCCAAACACTTAATCGTAAAAACTAAACCCCAAACCCTAAACCCTAAGCCTTAAAACCTACTCCCTAAACTCTACGCCCTAAATCCTAAACCCTAAACCCCAAACAATAAACCATAAACCCTAAACCTTAAACCCTAAACCCTATACCAAAAAACCCTAAAGTCTAAGCACTAAACCCGAAACACTTAATGCTGAACCCTAAACCCTAAACACAAACCCTTAAACCTAAACCCCAAACCCCAAAACCCAAACCATAAACCCTAAACCCAAAACCTTAAACCGAAAACCATAAACCCTAAACCTCGAATCCCAAACCCTAAACCCCAAACCCAAAACCCTAAAGCCTAAACCCCAAACCCTAAACCCCAAAACCAAAACAGTAAACCCTAATCCCTAAACCCAAAACCTTAAACCATAAACTCTAAACCCTATATCCTAAACCTCAAACCCTAAATCATAATCCCTAAAACCTAAAATCCAAAACCCCAAGCTTAAATGCTAAAGCCCTATATCTTAAAAACTAAAATCGTAAACCTAAACCCTAATCCCTAAACCATAAACCCTAAACCCTAAACTCTAAACCCTAAAACCAAAACTCTAACCCTTGAACCCTAATCCCTAAACCCTAAACCCTAAACCCCAAAACCTTAAACGACCAACCCTAAACGGTAAACCCTAAACACTAATCCCTAAAGGCTAAACCTTAACCCTAAATCCCAAAGACTGAACCCTAAAGTCTAATCCCAAAGCATATCCTTAAAACCTACTCCCTAACCCCAAAACCATAAACCCTGAACCCTATGCCCTAGACCCTAAACCCTAAAGACTACACACTAAACCGTAAAAACTACAACTTAAACCCTCAACCCTTAACCATAACACTAAAACCTAAACTCCCTAAAACCTTAAACCCAAAACGCTAAACCCAAAGCCCTACAAACTCATCCTTAGACCCAAAACCCTAAACACCAAACCCTAAACCCCAAACTCTAAACCCTAAACCCTTAATCCTATATTTTATACCCTAAGCCCTAAAACCGAAACCCAAAACCCTAAAACCAAAACCCTAATCCCTAAACCCTAAACCCTAAACCCTAAATCCTAAACCCTAAATCCTAAACCCTATAGCCTAAACACTAAACCCTAAATCCAAAACCCAAAACCCTCAGAAAAAAAAAACCCAAATACTTAATGGTAAAAACTAAACCCTAAACCCTAAGCCTTAAACCCTACTCCCTAAACTTTACGCCCTAAATCCTGAACCCTAAACCCCAAACAATAAACCATAAACCCTAAACCCTAAACTCTATACCAAAAAACCCTAAAATCTAAACACTAAACCCCAAATTCTTAATGCTAAACCCTAAACCCTAAACACAAAACCATGAAACCTAAACCCCAAACCCCAAACCCCAAACCCCAAACCCCAAACCCCAAACCCCAAACCATAAACCCTAAACCGAAAACCTTAAACCAAAAACCTTAAACCTAAAACCATAAACCCTAAACCTCGAACCCCAAATCCCAAACCCCAAACCCAAAACCCTAAAGCCTAAACCCCAAACCCTAAACCCCAAAACCAAAATAGTAAACCCTAATCCCTAAACCCAAAACCTTAAACCATAAACTTATATCCTAAACCTCAAACCCTAAATCATAATCCCTAAAACCTAAAATCCCAAACCCCACGCTTAAACGCTAAAGCCCTAAATCTTAAAAACTAAAATCGTAAACCTAAACCCTAATCCCTAAACCATAAACCCTAAACCCTAAACTCTAAACCCGAAAACCAAAACCCTAAACCTTGAACCCTAATCCCTAAACCCTAAACCCTAAACCCCAAACCTTAAACGACAAACCCTATACGCTAAACCCTAAACACTAATCCCTAAACCCTAAACCTTAACCCTAAATCCCAAAGACTGAACCCTAAAGTCCAATCCCAAAGCATATCCTTAAAACCTACTCCCTAACCCCAAAACCAAAACCCTACACCCTAAAACCTAAACCATAAATCCTAAACCCTAAATCCTAAACCCTATAGGCTAAACCCTAAACCCTAAATCCAAAACGCTAAACCCTAAACAAAAAATACTAATCCCTAAATCGTAAAAACTGAACCCTAAACCATTAACGCTAAACCCATAACCTAATACCCTAAAACCTTAACCCTAAACCCTAAACCCCAAAACCAAATCCCCAAACACTACACACTAAACACCAAACCTTAAAGCCTAAAGTCTAAACCCAAAATCAAAAACCCTAAACCCTAAACCTTAACAAACCATAAACCCTAAACCTTAAACCCTAATCCCTAAACTCTATGCCCAAAACCTTAAACCCTAAACCCCAAACACTTAATGGTAAAAACTAAACCCTAAACCCCAAACCCTAAACCCTAAACCCTAAGCCTTAAACCCTACTCCCTAAACTCTACGCCCTAAACCCTAAACCCTAAACCCCAAACAATAAACCATAAACCCTAAACCCAAAACCCTGTACCAAAAACCCGTAAAGCCCAAACACGAAACCTCAAACATTTATTGCTGAACCCTAAACCCTAAACACAAAACCCTAAAAAATAAAGCCCAAACCCCAAACCCCAAACCCCAAACCATAAACCCTAAACCCTAAACCCTAAACCCAAAACCCTAAAGCCTAAACCCTAAACCGTAAGCCCCAAAACCAAAACAATAAACCTTAATTCCTAAACCCAAAACCTTAAACCATAAACTCTAAACCCTATATCCTAAACCTCAAACCCTAAACCATAATCCCTAAAAACTAAAATCCCAAACCCCCAAGCTTAAACGCAAAAGCCATAAATCTTAAAAACTAAAATCGTAAACCTAAACCCTAAACCATAAACTCTAAACCCTAAACCCTAAACCCTAAACCCTAAACCCTAAACCCAAAACCCTAAACCTTGAACCCTAATCCCTAAACTCTATGCCCTAAACCCTAAACCCGAAAGTCCAAACCCCAAACCCCAAACCCCAAACCCCAAACTCTAAACCCTAAACTCTAAACCCTAAACCCAAAACCCTATACTCAAAAACCGTAAAGCCTTAACACTAAACCCCAAACACTTAATCCTAAACCCTAAACCCAAAACCCCAAACCCCAAACCCCAAACCCTAAACCCAAAACCCCAAACCCTAAACCCCAATCCCTAAACCCTGAACCCAAAACCCTAAACCGAAAACCCTAAACCCTAAACCCTTAACCCTTAACCAAAAACTCTAAAGCCTAAACCCCAAACCCTAAACCCCAAAACCTAAACGCTACCCTATTCTCTAAACCCAAAACCTTAAACCAACCATAAATCCTAAACCTTAAACTGTAAACCCTAATCCCTAAAACCTAAAATCCCAAACTCCTAAACTCAAACCCTAAAGCCCTAAATCATAAACACTAAAACCCTAAACCCTAAACCATAAACACCAAACCCCAAAATATTAACCTTAAAGCCTAAGGCCAATACCCAAATCTGTAAGACCTATTGGCACAGGTGCACATGGGGGCTCTGTATTGTGCGTCGCACCGGTGGCCCAAAGTCTCTGCCAGATCCCGGTTCGAATCGCAGTCGCTTTGGCTGGACATTAAGGAAATAAATTTGCACCTTCACCACAAGTCCGGGCTTTTGGATGACTAGCAAGCGCTTGATCCTACAAGTGGTATCAAAGCAAGTGGTCGCGGGTTCGAGTCTCCCCAAGCGCATGGGTGCTCTTGTATTTGGGCGTCTCTTTGGGGGGGGATTGTTGGGACCAGTGCGCATAGGGGCTCTGAATTGGGCGCACCGGTGGCCCAAAGTCTCTGCCAGATCCCACTTCAAACCGCGGTCGCATTGGCTGGACATTAAGGAATAAAGTTGCACCTTCTCCACAAGTCCGGGCTTTTGGATGACTGGCAAGCGCTTGATCCTACAAGACCTAAACCCTAAACCTTAAACCTTAACCCTAAATCCAAAGCCATAAATCCAATACCCTTCACCCCAAACTCTAAACCGTAAGACCCTAAACCCTAAACACTAATCCCTAAACCCAAAACCTTATACCCTAAACTCTAAACCCTAAGTCCCTAAGCACTTAAACCTGAATCAAAAACACGAAAACCTAAACTCTAAATTCTAAGCCAAAAAAACCCAAAACCCCTCAACTAGAAACCCTAAACAATAAACCATAAACACTAAACCATAAACACTAAACCCTAAACCCTAAACCCTAAACCCAAAACCCTAAACTGTAAACCCAAAACACTAAACCAAAACCCTATAAAACTGAACCTTAAACCATTAACCATAAACCGTAAACCCTAAACTCGAAAACCAAAACCTTAAGACCTAAACCATGAACCCTATTCCGTAAACCCTAAAACCTAAACCCAATCCCTTGAACCCCTAACCCTAAATCCTAAACCCTAAAGCCCTATACCCCAAACCGTAAGGCAAAAAGTCTAAACCCTAAAACATATACCCTAAACACTAAACCCTACAACCCTAAACCCTAGACCCAAAATCCCAAACCCCCAAGCTTTAACCCGAAGCCCTAAAGCCTTATACCCTAAACCCTAAACCCTAAACCCTAAACCATAAACCACAAACCCTAAACCCTAAACACTTATCCCTAAACCCTAAATCTTAACCCTAAGTCCTAAAGACTAAACCCTAAACCTCAATCCCAAAGCATATCCTTAAAACCTACTCCCTAAACCCTAACCCCAAAACCGTAAACCCTAAACCCTAAACCCTATGCCCTCTGCCCTATGCCCCAAACCCTATACCCTAAACCATAAACCCTAAACCCTATACCCCAAACCCTAAAACCTTAAACCCAAAACGCTAAACCCAAAACCCTACACCCTAAACCCTAGACCCAAAACCCCAAACCCAAACCCTAAACCCTAAACACCAAACTCTAAATCCTAAACCTTCAATCCTATATTTTATACCCAAAACCCAAAAACCAAAACCCAAAACCCTAAAACCGAAACACTATATCATAAATCTTAAACCATAAATCTTGACCCCTAAATCCTATACCATATACCCTAAACCCTAAACCCTAAACCCTAAACCCTAAACCCTGAATCCTAAATCCTAAAACCTAAACCCTAAACCATAATTACTAATCCCTAAATCCTAAAAACTGAACCCTGAACCATTAACCCTAAACCCTACAACTTAAACCCTAAACCCTAAACCCAAAACCCTAATCCCTAAACACTGCACACTAAACGCCAAACCATAAAGTCTAAAGCCTATACTGTAAATCCAAAGCCCTAAACCCAAAACCCTAAACCAAAAACCCTAAATTCTAAACCATAAACTCAAAACCCTAAAGCTTAAACCATAATCCCGAAACGCTATGTCTGAAACCCTAAACCCTAAACCTAAACCGTAAACCCTAAACTATAAATCCTAAACCCAAAACCCTATACTCAAATACCCAAAAGCCAAAACACTAAGCCCCAAACACTTAATGCTAAACCCTAAACCCTAGAACCAAAACCCTAAACCCTAAACCTCAAACCCCAAACCCCAAACCCAAAACCCTAAACCCAAAACCCTAAACCCAAAATCCTAAGCCTTAAACCCCAAACCCAAAACCCTAAACCCTAATCCCAAAACCCTAAACCCTAAACCCTAAACCCTAGACCCAAAACCCAAAACTCCAAGTCCTAAACCATAAAACCTAAATCCTAAACGCCAAACCCTAAACCCTAGACCCTAAATCCTAAACCCTAAACCCTAAACCCTAAACCATAAAGCTAAAATCCTAAACCCTAAACCTTATACCCTAAACACCAAACACTAAACCCCTAAAACTAGACCCAAAATCCCAAACCCCTAAGCTTAAACCCAAAGCCCTAGAGCCATATACCCTAAACGCTAAACCCTAAACACTAATCCCTAAACCCTAAACCTTAACCTAAATCCCAAAGACTGAACCCTAAAGCCCAATCCCAAAGCATATCCTTAAAACCTACTCCCTAACCCCAAAACCATAAACCCTAAACCCTATGCCCTAAACCCTAAACCCTAAAGACTACACACTAAACCGTAAAAACTACAACTTAAACCCTCAACCCTGAACCATAACCCTAAAACCTGAACTTTCTAAAACCTTAAACCCAAAATGCTAAACCCAAAGCCCTACAAACTCAACCTTAGACCCAAAACCCTAAACACCAAACCCTAAACCCCAAACTCTAAACCCTAAACCCTCAATCCTATATTTTACACCCTAAACCCTAAAACCGAAACCCAAAACCCTATACCCTAAACCCTAAACCCTAAACCCTAAATCCTAAACCCTAAATCCTAAACCCTATAGCCTAAACCCTAAACCCTAAATCCAAAACCCTAAACCTGCGAAAAAAAAGAAATACTATTCCATAAACCATAAAAACTGAACTATAAACCATTAACCCTAAACCCATAACCCAAACCCTAAAACCTAAACCCTAAACCTTAAACCCTAAACCCCAAACCTAAATCCCCAAACACTACACACTAAACACCAAACCTTAAAGCCTAAAGTCTAAACCCTAAATTCTAAACCCTAAACTCTAAACCTTAACAAACCCTAAGCCCTAAACCTTAAACCCTAATCCCTAAACCCTATGCCCTAATCACTAAACCCTAAACCCCAAATCCTAAACCATAAACCCAAAACCTAAAACGCTATAGCCAAAAACCCCAGGCCCTAAACACTAAACCCCAAATACTTAATGGTAAAAACTAAACCCTAAACCCTAAGCCTTAAACCCTACTCCCTAAACTTTACGCCCTAAATCCTGAACCCTAAACCCCAAACAATAAACCATAAACCCTAAACCCTAAACTCTATACCAAAAAACCCTAAAATCTAAACACTAAACCCCAAATTCTTAATGCTAAACCCTAAACCCTAAACACAAAACCATGAAACCTAAACCCCAAACCCCAAACCCCAAACCCCAAACCCCAAACCCCAAACCCCAAACCATAAACCCTAAACCGAAAACCTTAAAGCCAAAACCTTAAACCTAAAACCATAAACCCTAAACCTCGAACCCCAAACCCTAAGCCCCAAACCCAAAACCCTAAAGCCTAAACCCCAAAACCCTAAACCCCAAAACCAAAACAGTAAACCCTAATCCCTAAACCCAAAACCTTAAACCATAAACTCTAAACCCTATATCCTAAACCTCAAACCCTAAATCATAATCCCTAAAACCTAAAATCCAAAACCCCAAGCTTAAATCCTAAACCCTAAACCCTTAACCAAAAACCCTAAAGCCTAAACCCCAAAACCTAAATGCTAAACACTAATCCCTAAACCCAAAACCTTAAACCAACCATAAATCCTAAACCTCAAACTCTAAACCCTAATCCCTAAAACCTAAAATCCCAAACCACTAAACTCAAACCCCAAAGCCCTAAATCATAAACACTAAAACCCTAAACCTAAACCCTAAACCCTAAACCCTAAACACTAAACCCCAAACTATTAACCTTAAAGCCTAAGGCCTATACCCAAATCTGTAAGACCTAAACCCTAAACCTTAAACCTTAACCCTAAATCCTATGCCATAAACCCAAAACCCTACACCCCAAACTCTAAACCGTAAAACCCTAAACCCTAAACACTAATCCCTAAACCCAAAACCCTATATCCTAAACTCTAAACCCTAAGTCCCTAAGCACTTAACCCTGAATCCAAAACACCAAAACCTAAACTCTAAATTCTAAACCAAAAAAACCCAAAACCCTTCAACCAGAAACCCTAAAAAATAAACCATAAACATTAAACCCTAAACCCTAAACCCAAAACCCTAAACCGTAAACCCAAAACACCAAACATAAACCCTAAAAAATGAACCTTAAACCATTAAATATAAACTGTAAACCCTAAACTCGAAAACCAAAACCTTAAGACCTAGACCATAAACCCTATTCCATAAACCCTAAAACCTAAACCCTCAACCTTGAACCCCAAACCCTAAATCCTAAACCCTAAAGCCCTATACCCCAAACCGTAAGGCAAAAAGTCTAAACACTAAACTTTATACCCTAAACACTAAGCCCTACAACCTTAAACCCTAGACCCAAAATCCTAAACCCTAAACCCTACACACTAATCTCTAAACCCTAAACCTTAACCCTAATTCCTAAAGACTAAACCCTAAACCTAAATCCCAAAGCGTATCCTTAAAACCTACTCCCTAAACCCTAACCCCAAAACCGTAAACCCTAAACCTTATGCCCTATGCCCTAAACCCTAAACACTGCACCCTAAACTGTAAACACTACACCCTAAACCCTATACCCTAAACCCTATACCCCAAACCCTAAAACCATAAACCCAAAATGCTAAACCCAAAACCCTACACCTTAAACCCTAGACCCAAAACCCTAAACCCAAACCCTAAACTCCTAACTCTAAATCCTAAACCCTCAATCCTATATTTTAAACCCAAAACCCTAAAACCAAAACCCAAAACCCTAAAACCGAAACACTATATCCTAAACCTTAAACCATAAATCCCGAACCCTAAACCCTAAACCCTAAACCCTAAACCCTAAACCCTAAATCCTAAAACCTAAACCCTAAATCAAAATTACTAATTCCTAAATCCTAAAAACTGAACCATGAACCATTAACCCTAAACCCTACAACCTAAACTCTAAACCCTACACCCCAAACCCCAAACTCCAAACCCTAATCCCTAAACACTGCACACTAAACACCAAACCATAAATCCTAAAGCCTATACCCTAAATCCAAAGCCCTAAATCCTAAACCCTAAACCATAAACCAAGAACCCTAAAAACTAAACCTTAAACCCTAAACCCTAAAGCTTAGACCTTAATCCCGAAACTCCATGCTTGAAACCCTAAACCCTAAACCTAAACCGCAAACCCTAAACCATAAATCCTAAACCCAAAACCCTATACTCAAATACCCAAAAGCCTAAACACTAAGCCCCAAACCCTAAATGCTAAACCCTAAACCCTAGAACCAAAACCCTAAACCCTAAACCCGAAACCCGAAACCCGAAACCCAAAACCCTAAACCTAAAACCCTAAACCCAAAATCCTAAGCCCTAAACCACAAACCCCAAACCCTAAACCCTAATCCTAAAATGCTAAACCCTAAACCCTAACCCCAAAACCCTATACCCTTAACCCAAAACCCTAAAGCCTAAACCCCAAACCCTAAATCCCAAAACCTTAAGCCTAGACCCTAATCCGTAAACCCAAAACCTTAAACCCTAAACTGTAAACCCTAAATCCTAAACCTTAAACCCTAAAACCTAATCTCTAAAATAGAAAATGCAAAACCCCTAAGTTTAAACCCTAAAGCCTTAAATCTTAAACACTAAAACCTAAACCCTAAACCATAAACCCTAAACCCTAAACCTTAGACCCTAAACCCTAAACCCCAAACCATTAACCTTAAAGCCTAAGACCTATACCTAAATCCGTAAAACCTAAACCTTAAACCTTAAGCATATATCCAAAACCCTAAACCCTACACCCGGAACTCTAAACCGTAACCCCTAAACCTGAAACCCTAAACACTAAACCATAAACACTAAACCCTAAACCATAAAAACTGAACTCTAATCCATTAACCATAAACCCTAAACCCTAAACCCTAAAACCTAAACCCTAGGCCTTAAACCCTAAACCCTAATCCCTAAACCCTAAACCCTAAACCGTAAACCCTAAAGCCTAAATGCTACAAACCAAACAGCATGCCTATACCCTAAATCCAAAACCCGAAACCCAAAACCCTAAATCCTAAACACTAAACCAAAAACCCTAAACCCAAAACCCTAAATCTCAAACTTTAAACACTAAACCCTAAGCTCTAAACCCTAAAAACTGAACACCAAAACCATTAACCCTCAACCCAAAACCCTAAATCGTAAACCTTTAACCCTAAACAGTCGACCCTAAACCCTCAACCCTAAATCAAAAACTCGAAACCCTGACATTGCAAGAAAATAGGGTATTTGCGACACTTTTTTAGCGATGGCGACACTTTTTTAGTAACAAAAAAAATTTATGTCCCCTAAATAAACTATTTGGGATGGATATACTTCTATTGCTATATATCTAGCAGTTGGGACATATATTTTTCCGTCACAATATTTGAGACAGAATTTTCTGTGCTATTGTAATTGAATTTACATCTATTACAACAGATTATATTCTATCCCTAAATAAACATTCGAGATGAATATAGTTTTGTCGCAATATATGAGAAAGAAATATTACAGTCCCAATATTGGGGTCGGAATTTTTCTGTCGTTATTATGATTAAATTTTACATCTATTATGATGAGTTATTTTATGTCCCTTAATTAACCATTCAAGACAAATAAGGTTCTGTCCCAATGATGAGCACATTTATGTGTGAAATCTAGGGTAATAAAAAATGCATTTTATATATTAAGAATAGAGCTACCTTGGGTTTTATTCTCTTTTTGCAGGTTTTGTATTTTAAAGGCTTTAAGCATTATCGGACATCATATCTCTCCCACAACAACTACCTAGTGTAGTTGGTAAGCTATGGTGTGCAAAATTCCCTTGCTCACCAGGAGGTCTCAAGTTTGAATCTCATGGTTGTCTTTTTTTAGAGAATTTTGTTGAAGATTTTCTACTTTTCACTCACTTAAAGCACTAAGGGCATGGAGGGTATTTCCACATCAAATCAAAAGCAAGAAAAATTGTGGAAGGGGTTCCTGCACAAGAAGAGAAGAAAAAAAAAAAAAAAGGGAGAAATAAATCTTGTCCAAATCTTCTCTCTCCTCATCACCAAAGATTGTTCAAATCACACAAAGAAAGAAGGAAAATCGTCCCTTGGAGGGAGAAAAAGAAGAGAAATAAATTAAAAAAAAAGGAAATAAAATAAGCAAAAAAAAATTATAGGAAATTTCTCCAAGTTTATTTCTCTCTTCTCTCTCCTCTCTCCTCCACCTTAGTATTTTTGGTCTCAAAAGATTTCACTACCAATTGTGGGTTTCTCCCTTTTAGGAAAGAGAAATTTGTTACCCTACCTCCCCATTCCCTATAAATACAACTCATGTAAGAGTAGGGGAGACACTTCATTCTTCTTTTAGGTTTTTTTTTATTTTTTTATTTATCTATCTCTTTCTCTAGCTCTAGTTCTAGGTTTATGCTTTAAACACTTTTGTAAGTTCTTTTTATTCAATTAATGCAAGCACTTTTTGTTTTTGATTCAGTTTTTTATTTTTATTGTTTAAGCAATTGAAGTTGTAATTTTCAAGTACTAGTTCTAGGCTTAGTTCTTGGAGACAAGAACAAGCTATGAAGCATGTCTTTCAAGTTCCAATTTTTTTTCTTTAGATTTGTTTTCTCTAGTACTAGAAATTTCAGATTTGGTTTATTCCAGATCTGGTTTTTAGTATTGGTAGTATCTCAAATCGATCAAGTTTTCAGTTCAAGGGTTGAAGTTCAAGTAAGTAGGCTTCCTCAATAGTCTTATCTCCCCCCTCACATTCCCTCTTCTGACTACCCTTTCTTTCTTACTTTAAGATTTTAATTTCAGTTGTTACATTATTGCTATCCCTTTTCCCCAAGGTTCATGACTAGTGTATGTGATGGCTTTACTCCTGCTAGCCATAGAACCATCAATTTATTGCTTTTATTTTAATTGTCTCCCTTTCCCTAAATCCAAGTAGAGTAACCCTTGTAAGAGTGGCTCTCTGGTCAAGTAGGGAAGCTCATATTATGATGCATCCCTAACGCTAAGTAGAGAAACCTACTTGTCATTCTCTCTCTAGCTTTATCTCCTTTCTTTTACTTTAATTTTTATTTCAGCATTTTTTTTCTTTTATTATTTTTTTTAATTGCTTGGGTTGTTTATTTTCTGTTATTTATTTATTTAATTTTAATTACGTGGCTTGCATCTTTAAATTCTTAGATGACGAATGGTTAGGACGTTATTTTAGATACAAATGTTTAGGACGGTAATTAGAATTAGATCACAACCATTAATCGGTCCACTTTCACTTTATTAAAAGAAGTAAAAAAATAAAGTGGCTACTCTCCCTGTGTTCGACCCGTAGCTACACTGATCCGTATGCTTGTGGTTACATTTAAAATCTTAAACAAGTTTTTGGCACCATTGCCGAGGAGACAGCTCCATATTACTTTTCACTTTCTTTTGGTAAATCAGAGTGCTTTGTTTGCTTTGTTTTGTTTTTCCTTTTCTTTTATTGAATTCCTGAGAAAAAAAAATTGGAGGTCGCCATGCCTCACAGTATGATAAAGATAGGTTTCGCCCTATAGCAGTACCTTAGGAATTGACTTGAGCAACCTCAGATCCCTGTCGGTAAGCTCCCAAAAAGCCAAAAAAATCAAAAAAATCAAAAAAATCAAAAAATTTAAAAAAATTAAAAAAATTAAAAAAATTAAAAAAAAAACCATAAAAAAAAAGTTTTGCTATCCATTATTTTATGCTTGTCTTACTCTAGTTGTGGGTAGTTTTCTATTGCATGAGTGTTAGGTGGGTACGCAATACTAAGAATCGGATAGAAAGAAGAGATCCAACAAGTAGTGACCCTATACATTTGCTCTCTTTAAAACCCTTCAATATGGGAGACTAACAGCAAAACCCTTCACCTAAATCTCTGAAAGATAGGTTCTACCCTGTTAGAATAGCCCAACATTCCAGTATAGTTCTACCACAAGCCCAGGGCAATAATTTTGAACTCAAATCTCAATACATCACTATGTTGCCCCACTTCCATGGGTTGACCTTTGAGGATACATATCTATTTCTAAGAGAATTTGAAGAGGTATGTGTTCTAATTAAGATCCAACAGCTTTCTGATGATGCTGTTAAGCTTAGGTTTATAACTTTTACATTGAAAGACCAAGCTAAGAAGTGGTTGTATGGGTTACCCATAAATTCCATAACTTCATGGGAACAATTCACAGTTGTCTTCCTTAAGAAGTTTTTCCCAACTCACAAGACCAATAAGCTTAGAAGTGATATCCTTCAGTTTAGGCAAAAGCCTAGTGAGTCATTTTCCAAACTTATGGAGAGATTCAAGGATCTACTCCAAGAATGCCCTCACCATAACCTTGACCTATGGCATTTATATCAAATAATTTATGAGGGTATTGATTACCCAACTAAACAAATGATAGAGTCTATGTGCCTTGAGGGATTCACATCCGTTACAGATGAAGGAAAGGCATGGGAATCTTACTTGACTCAGCTGACAAAACCCGTGAGTGGGAATCGAACCAAGAGAGTGAAAGAACCATAGGAGGAAAAGAATATTTTATGGATGGGATAGTAGCCAAGGAAGCCCATTTGGATAGCCTAATCAAGAGAATTGAGGCTATTGTTCCTAGAGAGCCATCATCAGTCAATTTGGTTAAGATTTATGCTTGGTGCCAGTCCCCTAGACATCTCATAGAAGAATACCCCAACACCTCTGGGAGCACTTCTAATGATAGTGTTAATGCCTTACACTAGAATAATCCATATAGTAACACCTACAATCCAGGATGGAGAAATCACCCAAATTTCTCTTAGAATCAGGGCAACCAAGCAGAGCCTTCCAATTTCCATAATCAAGGTCAACCTGGACTCCAAAGGCCTCCCTTTGCACAACAATCTTTTTTCCAAAATACTTTTCCTAGGTCAAATGTAGGACCTCAGGCTAGTTTTCCTAGGGCACCTCTCCTAACATCTTATCAGTAACCCCCTAGGTTTACCAACACTGGAGAGGAAAGTAGAATAAGTGATTTGAAAAAAGATATGACCCTCCTCATAACAAGCCATCAAAATCTTACGATAGAACTCACTCAAGTTGTCTCAAATATGCGTGAGAGGGAGAAAGGAACTTTACCCAGTCAATCAGAGCCTAACCCTAGGCATCATCAGCCTATTAGTTCACAAACATCAACTAATGCACCACTGAATATAGTACAAGGCCAGACCCAACAAGGGCCCTCTAATCAATGTAATGTTGTTTATGCCCTTAGGAGTGGTAGAGAGTACCAATTGAGCATTCCTAAATCTTCCTCATCTATTACTCCTGTTAACTCTCCTTCAGTTGCGGACACAAGTGTGCCTCATGTTCCAGGTTCGTCTGATGAACCTAAAGATTTTTCTGAAACTAAAGATGATTTGGTTGAGGAAACCAAAAATGATTTTTCTGAATAGTGGCAAATCCCTAACAGTCCTTATGTTCATCCTAACCCATTTCCTAATCGCTTGGTACACAAAAAGAAGACTGCTTCCATGGATAAAATTTTAGAAGTCTTCAAAAAGGTAGAAGTGAACATCCCTCTTTTGGATGCCATACCCCAGATCCCCGCGTATGCAAAGGTATTGAAAAATTTGTGTACTCACAAACGTATCACTAGTGAACCCAAAAGGGCGTTCTTGGTAGGTAACATTAGTTCCATAATTACTCAACCTATAGTAGCCAAGTATAAGGATCCAGGGAGCCCTACCATATCTTGTGTCATAGGCAACACCTACATTGAGCATGCCTTACTTGACCTTGGTGCAAGTGTGAATCTTTTACCTCACCATGTGTACAAGTAACTTGGATTGGGAGAATTAAAAGCCACTAGAACTACTCTTCAGTTGGCAGATAGGTCTGCTAAATTCCTAAAGGGATGGTTGAGGATGTCTTACTAAACGTGGGGAAATTTATTTTCTCTGTTGATTTCATTGTGTTAGATACCAAGCCCTTCTCAACCAAAGATGAACCCTACCAGTAATGCATTAATCAACTACAGGAATGGTTTCCTAAAATTATCTTTTGGTAACCAAACTATTGAGTTTAACATGTTTAGGATACGCAAGCAACCACATATGGAAGAAGAGATTAATATGATTGAGGATTTTTTGGATTTTTTCTGATGATTTAATTACCAACTTTGATATTAATTTTGATTCAGAATTCCAAGAGTGTATGGATGAGTTGGATGATGATAGTGATAATTTCTTTTCTAAATTCTTGAGTCTTCACACACCTATGGAGCCCTTAGGACCCCTTGCCAATTCCATTCCCAAACCTTCCATAGTTGAGCCCCCTAAGCTAGATCTTAAGGAGTTGCCATCTAATTTGAGGTATGTTTCCTAGGGCCTAACCAGACTCTTCCTGTAATAATTTCTTCAAATTAGACTTCTAGCCAGGAAGAGGAGTTACTTAAAGTGTTAAAAGATAATAAGGAAGCCCTAGGTTGGACCATGACTGATATTAAGGGTATAAGCCCTTCTATTGTGCAACATCATATACATATTATGGAGGATTCCAAACCACCCACAGTACCCCAAAGAAGAGCTAACACAGTGATGATGGAAGCTATTAAGAAAGAGATCCTAAAGTGCTTAGATCATGGAATAATTTATCCTATTTCTGATAGCCAATGGGTAAGCCTAGTTCACGTAGTGCCTCAGAAGTCTAGTGTGACTGTAGTTCCCAATGCCAATAATAAACTAATTCCAACCCGTGTCCAATCTGGGTGGAGAGTGTGCATAGACTACAGAAAACTTAATGTGACAACCTAGAAGGACCACTTCCCATTGCCATTCATTGACTAGATGTTAGAGAGGTTAGCTGGACATGAATACTATTATTTTCTTGATGGATATTTCGACTATAACCAGATCTCAATTGCTTTAGAGGACCAACATAAGACAACTTTTACATATCCATATGGAATATTTGCTTACAAGCGTATGCCTTTTGGGCTTTGCAATGCCCTTGCTACGTTCCAATGATGCATGATGAGCATATTTTCTAACATAGTCAAAAAATTCTTAGAAGTATTTATGGATGCCTTTTTAATTTATGGGAATTCTTATTCTGAATGTTTTCATCACCTTTCTCTAGTTTCGAAAAGGTGCATATCTAAGAATTTGATTTTGAATTGGGAGAAATGCCATTTCTTGGTTAAATCTGGTATTGTTTTAGGCCATGTAATATCCAAGGAGGGAATTAAGGTAGATAGAGTCAAAGTGGATTTAATTGATAATTTATCACCTCCTCAATCTATTAAGGACGTCTGATCTTTTCAAGGGCATGCGGGCTTCTACAGAAGGTTTTTTAAGAACTTTAGACAGTTAGCCTGACCTCTCACTTCATTACTTACCAAAGATCAAACTTTTGAGTTTTCTAAAGAGTGCCTAGAATCCTTCAAACAACTTAAGAAGGAGTTGACCAATGCACCCATTGTTCAACCACCTATTTGGACTGAACCTTTTGAACTAATGTGTGATGCTTTGGATTTTGCCATAGGAGCAGTTTTGGGTCAAAGGATTAATAAGTTGCCCGCTGTCATTTATTATGCTAGTAGGACCTTAAATGATGCACAACTCAATTATACAACCACTGAAAAAGAATTTTTAGCGGTTGTGTTTGCACTAGAAAAGTTTCGGTCTTACTTAGTTGGTTCACATATGGTGGTGTATGCTGATCATTATGTTCTCAGATACTTAGTTCAGAAGAAGGATGCCAAAGCCAGTCTCATTAGGTGGGTTTTACTTTTGCAAGAGTTTGATTTAGAAATTAGGGATAAAAAAAGAAGTTGAAAACCTTGTTGCAGACCATTTATCCTGGCTTCCCAATTCCTTGATTTTCGATTCTCCAGTCAACGAGAACTTTCCAGATGAACAGTTATTTACAGTGTCTAGTGAACCATGGTTTGCTGACATTTTCAAATTCTTCATTTCAAGTGTGACTCCAGATCACTTGTTCACCCAAGATAAGATAGATTTCATTCCCAAGTTAAGAACTTTTTCTGGGATGATCCTTATTTGTTTAAGATATGTTCGGATCAGATTATCCGACGATGTGTTCCTGATCATGAGCAATATTCTATTCTCTCTTTTTGTCATGATCATGCATGTGGTGGACACTTTGGACCTAAGAAGACTACCGCAAAGGTTCTCCAATGCGGATTTTATTGGCCCATTCTTTTTAGAGATGCTTTTGATTTTCGTAAGGCTTGTCTCACCTGCCAGTCTTTTGGCCATATCAATAAGAGGAACATGATGCCCCTCAACTCTATTTTGGTAGTTGAGATCTTTGATGTATGGGGCATCGATTTTATGGGACCATTCCCTAATTCTTTTGGGAATCTGTATATACTTTTGGCTGTTGATTATATTTCTAAATGGATAGAGGCCATACCTTGTAAATCTAATGACCATAAAGTGGTGGTCATGTTTCTTAAAGAGAACATTTTTTTCCGCTTCGATGCACCACGTGCAATAATTAGTGATAGGGGTACTCATTTTTGTAATCGACCTTTTGAGGCCTTAATGAAAAAGTATGGAATCGCCCATAAGTTATCTACCCTTTATCACCCCCAAACTAGTGGCCAAGTGGAGGTGTCTAATAGGAAGATCAAACAAATCTTGGAGAAAACTGTTAATCCCAACCGTAAGGATTGGTCCTTTAGGCTCATTGATGCCTTGTGGGCCCATCGGACTGCATTCAAGACCGATCTTGGTCAGTCTCCCTACCATTTGGTGTATGGGAAAGCTTGTCACTTACCAATTGAGTTGGAGCATAAGGCCTTTTGGGCCATCAAGAAGCTCAACTTTGATTTGTCTGATGCAGGAATTCATCGTAGGTTCCAACTATCTGAGTTGGAGGAACTTAGGAATGAAGCATATGAAAGTTCTAGGATTTACAAGGAAAAGACCAAAGCTTTCCATGATAAACACATTCTGCATAAATCTTTTACAATTGGTGATAAGGTCTTATTGTACAACTCTCGATTGCATCTTTTTCCTGGTAAGCTTAGATCCTGATGGGATGGCCCGTTTATTGTCCATAATGTATATCCCATGGGGTTGTGGAGATTTTGAATCCAGGAACAGGGGTAATTTTGAAGGCTAATAATGGTCAGTGTTTGAAACCATTCCTCGAGTTTCCTAATACTGGTAGTGAAGAGGTCATGGATCTCCATGAACCTCTTTACACTGATGACTGACCATCCGTCTGTGGGTGAAAAGCCGTACTCAAATTCAGCTGTGATCCCAAAGCACGCTGTAAGCTTTTCCAAAATCTGGAAGTGAACCTTGGGTCCCTATCTGAAACAATGTTCACTGGAACTCCATGTAAGCGCACTATGTTTTCCATTTAAAGTTGTGCTAGTTTGGTCATGGAGAACTTGGTCTTGATAGGAATGAAATGAGCAGTCTTGGTAAGCCGATCAACGATCACCCATATCGCATCCATTCCTTTAGGTGTACTTGGTAGTCCGGTGACGAAGTCCATTGTAATCCTATCCCACTTCCATTCTGGTACTGGGAGTGGCTGAAGAGTACCATAAGGTCGATGCCTCTCAGCTTTTACTTTCTGACATGTAAGACAAGTCGCCACATACAGAGCTATGGTGACTTTCATGTTTGGCCACCAGTAACTTTGTTTGAGGTCTTTGTACATCTTGGTACTTCCTGGGTGAAGTGAGTACTCGGAGCTGTGTGCTTCTCTCACTATCTTGTCTTGTATATCCAAATCATCGGGTACACACAATCTGTCTCGAAACATCAATGCCCCATCACTGGCTAAAGCAAAATCTGGGTCGTTGATTGTTTGATCTTGAACCTTAATTCTGGTCCGCTGCAATTCCGGATCCAAAGGTTGCTTCATTATTACCTCTTGCCTAATTGCCGGATGCACCTGTAGAGCCGTCATGGATACAGTCAACCATTTAAGGTTTTCTGGTTGAAGTTCAAGCTCTAAGGTTGCCCCTTCATATAAGAGGGTTTCATCCATTAGCATCGCCTCTTGCATCAGCCCACCACTCAATGCATCTGCCACTACATTTGCCTTGCCGGTATGATACTGAATATCGCAGTCATAATCCTTCATAAGTTCAAGCCATCTTCTCTGTCTCATGTTCAGATCCTTCTGGGTGAAGAAGTATTTCAGGCTTTTGTGATCACTGTATATCTCACACTTCTCCCCATACAAATAATGTCGCCAGATCTTAAGGGCAAAAATGACTGCAGCTAGTTCCAAGTCATGAGTGGGGTAATTCTTCTCATACTCCTTTAGTTGTCGGGATGCATACGCTATTACCTTACCGCGTTGCATGAGAACACAACCCAAACCAACTTTGGAAGCATCGGTATAGACTATCATTCCACCTGTGCCTTCAGGAATAGTCAGCACTGGGGCAGTCACCAACCTTTCTCTTTCAATTCCTGGAAGCTCTTCTCACATTCCTCTGCCCAGTCGAATTTCACACCCTTTTTAGTCAACTTGGTCATTGGTGCTGAGATTCGGGCGAAATTCTCAATGAAACGCCGGTAGTATCCAGCCAAACCCAAGAAGCTTCTAATTTCGGTGACATTCTTGAGGCTTTCCCATTCCACTACCGCTTTCACCTTATGAGGATCTACTTTGATTCTGGCTTTAGACACCACGTGCCCCAGAAATCCAACTTGTTCAAGCCAGAATTCACACTTGCTGTACTTGGCAAACAACTGTTGATCTCTCAACCTCTGTAACACCATTCTCAAGTGTTGAGTGTGCTCCTCTTCGGTCTTGGAGTAGATCAAGATGTCATCAATAAAAACAATTACCCATTTATCGAGCACATCCTGAAATACTCGATTCAATAGATCCATGAATGCTGCCGGTGCATTGGTTAACCCGAAAGATAACACTAGGAACTCATAGTGACCGTATCGAGTCCTAAATGCTGTTTTGGGTATATCACCGCTCTTTATCTTGAGCTGATAATAGTCGGACCGAAGGTCTATCTTTGAAAATACTCTGGCTCCCTGCAACTGGTCAAATAGTTCATCAATACATGGCAATGGATACCGGTTCTTAATGGTTAGCTTATTTAATTCCCGGTAATCGATGCACATACGCAAGCTGCCATCTTTCTTCTTGACAAACAACACCGGGGCACCCCAAGGTGAAACACTTGGGCGAATAAACACCTTTTCCAATAGTTCCTGCAACTGCATCTGCAACTCCTTCAATTCAGCTGGTGCCATCCTGTATGGAGCCTTAGATACTGGAGCTGCTCCAGGAGTCAAATCTATGGCAAACTCCAACTCTCTATCAGGTGGTAAACGCATCAGATCATCTGGGAAAAACGTCGGGAAACTCTTTCACCACCTTCACCTCTTCTAGAGATGTAATCCTTGCATCAACATCAAGTACCGATGCTAAGTAACTCTGACATCCACTTTCTAGCAATTTTACCGCTTGAAGAGCAGAGACAAGGACCTTCCTCACCCTTTTCATTGTATCTACTTGGTATACCAATTCTTTCCCTTCGTCATCTGTCACCCTAATCAGCTTTTCAGCACAGATCACACTAGCTTGATGAGCCGACAACCAATCCATACCCAATATAACATCAAAATTCTGCATATTAAACTTAATGAGTTGTGCATCAAGGTTCTTCCCATTAATTTCCACTGGGCACGACCCATACACTTCCTTCAACTGTGCAACTTTACCAGTAGGCATACTAACAATCATTCCATGATCTAGGATCCTGGGTGACATCCCAAGTTTCTCTACAAATCTCTTAGATGCGAATGAATGAGTAGCTCCTGAATCGAATAAAACATAGGCTGGTATGCCTGATATGGGTAGGATACCTAGTATAACAATGCATATAATTTCAGCAGGTCATCAATATTAATCATAATGAATTTCTTAATTTAAAATGTACCTGCAACTACTTCTGTACTGGTTTCACTTCCTCAGCTGACAGAGCATACATCCTCCCCTACGGTTGATTCCCCTGAGCTAAGGGAGGTCGGTACGCAGAGGGCTGACTAGAGGGCAAGGCTGGTCTGGCCCGATAGTCTTTCGCATAATGCCCATATGAATGACAGTTGAAGCAACGAATCTGAGAAGTCGGAACTGGAGCGGGGCCCCTCTGCACTTGACCCGTTGCAGATGGAGGTCGAGGTGGCCTTGGAGCTGTAGGTGCCACACTAGTGT
>NW_024868206.1:29242-33154 GCF_013358625.1 Macadamia integrifolia | reverse complement strand
CCTCCTAGCCATAGAACCATCAATTTATTACTTTTATTTTAATTGTCTCCCTTTTCCTAAAGCCAAGTAGAGTAACCCTTGTAAGAGTGACTCTCTGGTCAAGTAGGGAAGCTCATATTATGATTCATCCCTCGGGCTAACTAGAGAAACCTACTTGTGAGTCTCTCTCTAGCTTTATCTCCTTTCTTTTACTTTAATTTTTATTTCAGGATTTTTTTCTTTTATTGTTTTTTTTAATTGCATGGGTTGTTTATTTTCCGTTATTTATATATTTAATTTTAATTGCGTGGTTTGCATCTTTAAATTCTTAGATGACGAATGGTTAGGACGTTATTTTAGATACATATGTTTAGGATGGTAATTAGAATTAGATCACAACCATTAATCGGTTCACTTTCGCATTATTAAAAGAAGTAAAAAAATAAAGTGGCTACTCTCCCTGTGTTCGACCCATAGCTATACTGATCCGTATGCTTGTGGTTACATTTAAAATCTTAAACACCCAACATATGTAACACTTGCGAAAGTATATTTTTGTGGCTACTGTAATTGAATTTACATCTCTTGCATTGGATTTTTTCTGCCCCTAAACTCCTAACCCTAAACCCTAATAGATAAATCAAAAACCCTAAACTAAAAACCCTAAACCCCAAAGCCTATCTCCTAAATACGAAACCCAAAACCCTAAAGCCTATATCCTATACCCTAGTCCCTAAACCCTATGCCCCAAACTCTAAACCCTAAAACTTAAACCCTAATCCCTAAACCCTAATCCCCTAACTGTAAAACCTAAACCCTAAAGTCCTATACCCTAAAATCTATACCCTAAACCCAGAATCCTAAACCCTATACCTTAAACCCTAAACCCTAAATCCTAAACCCCATACCCTCAACTGTAAACCCTAAATCCCTATGCCAAAACCCCTAAACCTAAACACTAAATTTTAAATCATAAAAATCTAAAACCCTAAACCCTAAACTTGAAACCCAAAAACCTAAACCCAAAACCCTAAACACTACACCCAAAGTCAAAAACCCTAAACCCTAAACCATAAAGAATAACCCCCCAACCCTAAAAGATTGACGCTAAACCATTTACCATAAACCCTAAACCCTAAACCCTAAACCCAAAACCCTAAACCCTAAACCCTAAACCCTAAACCCTAAACCATAAACCCTACACACCAAACCCTAAACCCAAAAACCTACACACTAAACCCTAAAACCTAAACCCTAAACCATAAACCTGACATTCTAAACCCTATATACTAAACGCTAAACCCTAAACCCTAAACCCCTAAACAACTACCTAGTGCAGTTGGTGAGTCGTGGTGTGTAAAAAAGCGATGCTCACCAGGAGGTCTAAAGTTTTAATCTCCTGGCTATTACCCACTTCCCTCCCTACCTA
Organism: Macadamia integrifolia; assembly: GCF_013358625.1. Lineage (NCBI taxonomy): Eukaryota > Viridiplantae > Streptophyta > Magnoliopsida > Proteales > Proteaceae > Macadamia > Macadamia integrifolia. The sequence goes on along the minus strand of NW_024868206.1, from coordinate 31,746 downwards.
TCATAATAAATAAATAAATAAATAAATAAACCCTAAACTATAAATATGAAACCATAAACACTAAACCCTAAAACCTAAACCCTAATCCCGAAACCTAAAACCCAAAATCTAAAACCCTAAACCCTAAACCCTAAACCCTAAACCCTAAACACTAAACCCTAAACCTTAAAGCCTAAAGCTTCTACACTAAACTCAAAACCTAAACCCTAAACCCTAAACCCTAACTCCTAAATGTTGAAACCTAAAACATTTACCATTAACCCTAATCCAAAAACCTTAAGCCCAAATCCCTAGACATTAAACCTTAAACCCTACTTACAAAAAAAAAAAAACCCTTAAACCTAACCCTAAACCCTAACCCTAAACCCCAAACCCTAAAGCCGAAAACCTAAAACCAAAACCCTAAATACTAAAGCCTAAATCCAAAGCCCTAAATCCAAAACCATAAACCGTAAACGCAAACCCTAAATCCTAAACCCTAAACCCAAAACCTAAACCCTAATCCCTACACCAAAAACCTAAAACACTAAACCCAAAATCCCTAAACAACTTGGGAGTCATCAGCCTGTTATCCCCGGCGTACCTTTGATCGGTTGAGCGAGAGCCCTTCCACACGGGACTCCCGGATCACTATGGCCGACTTTCGTCTCTGTTCGACCAGTAGATCTCACAGTCAGGCAGGCTTATACCATTACCCTCATGAGCAGAATAGACACTTGAGCCTACCTTTACACACCTCTGCCCTAAATCCTAAACCAGAAACACTAAACCCAAAACCCTAAACCCAAAACCCTAAAGACTAAACCCTATACACACTACCCTAAATCAAACCATAAACCATAAACCATAAACCCTAAACCCTAAACCCAATAAATTAAGTGCTAAAACCTAAACCCTAAACCCTACTTCCTACACCCTAAACCTAAAATCCTAAATCCTAAACCAGAAACACTAAACCCAAAATCCTAAACCCTAGACCCTAAACCCTAAATCCTAAACCCCAAACCAAAAACCCAAGCCCTAGATCCTATACCCAAAACCCAGAACCCTAAACCATAAACCCTAAACCCTAAAACCTACACCATAAACCATAAACTGCAAACCCTAAAACCCTAAACCCTAAACCTAAACCCGAAACCATAAACCCTAGACCATTAACCCTAAACCCTAAACCCAAAACCAGACCATACAAAAAAAAAACCCTAAACCCTAAAACCTAAACCCTAAACCGTTAATGTCACACCCCGTTCACACTGAACCGGGCCAGTGACCGAGTTAACACTGGTTAACCCAAACCTGCCAGGATCATCAGATACTGTATTCCACCACAGCATACACACAACTAATATAAACTCATCAGATCAGCGGAAGACTAAGTTTTGCCTGTGAATAATCCCATAATACTTGATACCCGGATAGTGATACAATAATTATATACATTTGGGCCCGAAGGCATGATATTTACACAATAAAAATAAAGTTCAAATATCAAGTACATAAGAGAATCCACCAAAACAATCAGAGTACACAGCTCGGCTCGGTATCATGGCTAGATCTCAGCTCGGCATCAAGGGTTGAGCCCAGCTCGGCATCACTTAGAAGAGCTCAGCTTGGCCTCAGAAGTGGAGCTCAGCACGGCCTCAAAGGTGGAGCTCAGCTCGGCCTCAGAACTGCTGTCCCGTAGCACAGCTCTCGCACGAGCAGTCAGTGCCGTGTTCTAACTCCTCAGGGGTCCACCAGTCCTCTTCAGGAAACTCGACTGTGGGACCCACCCCATACTCCTCAGATGTATGACCTGTAAAATCATCTGAAAAGGGGTGTACACGTGGGATGAGCTCACTAGCTCAGTAAGTAGAAAGATGGACCACACAGCAGTCCACACATCAAAACACATCATATGCACTACATGCCATGCTATACATTTTAAATCACATCTACCTAAGCAACATTACTAAGTCCTTGGTTTTAGTGCTACTACAACCACAGTGCGCGTATACTCCGGGTACGAGCCACGAACTCCCTCCCACGATACGCCCATAGGGCTGTCGGAGAAGGCCCACCGTGAGTACTCGGAAAAGTAAAGACAATGCCGTCCACCGGCTCTCAACAGAAATGTAAATGACTGAAAATAAAGGTGCTGACTCCAGTAATTTAAAAGCAGTACGATTGGCCCTCTTGAATGTACCACCGGGGTTGCCGACTGTCCTACATGACCCGTCGGGCATTATATCTAACCGCCACAGTGACCCGACACCCGCGACCACTACTTCCCCCCAAATGGTAACCCAACACCTTAATCCCTGTTGGGAAGGGTCATAGCACGGGATGGTGAAAATCCTAATACTGCATGCTCCTATATGACAATAGTACGATTGCATAGTGCCTCCGTGTCCCATTCCACGGGCCACAAATGCATTCGTTTCCAAGCCGACTACGGCATCTAGTCTATCAATGCATCATGCACCATGATGTCCACATTCAACATATAAACATCTCATTCAATT
>NW_024868206.1:0-26477 GCF_013358625.1 Macadamia integrifolia | reverse complement strand
ATTAAAATTAAATAAATAAATAAATAAAGAAAAAAAAATGCTGAAATAAAAATAAAGTAAAAGAAAGGGGATAAAGCTAGAGAGAGACTCACAAGTAGGTTTCTCTACTTAGCCCGAGGGATGCATCATAATATGAGCTTCCCTACTTGACCAGAGAGTCACTCTTACAAGGGTTACTCTACTTGGATTTAGGGAAAGGGAGACAATTAAAATAAAAGCAATAAATTGATGGTTCTATGGCTAGGAGGGGCAAAGCCAACACATACACTAGCCATGAACCTTGGGGGAAAGGGATAGCAATAATGTAATGACTGAATAAAAATCCTAAGTTAAGAAAGAAATGGTAGTCAGAAGAGAGAATGAGAGGGGGGAGAGAAGACTACTGAAGGAGCCTACTTACTTGAATCAATGCTTGAACTTGAAAAAAAATTGCTCCACGGCTCGTGATCTTGTCACCTAGATCTAAGCCTAGAACTATAGCTTAAAAAATTACAACCCAATTGCATAAATCATAAACATAAAAAGGCTGAATAAAAATAAAAGAGTGCTTGCATTAATTGAAATAAAAAAAACTATTACAAAAGTGATTAAAGCAAAAATAGAGAAGAACTAGAACTAAAGAGAGAAAGAGGAAGAGAGAGAGCAACTAAAGAAAACTAGAAGAAGAATGAATTGTGTCTCCTCCTCTTACATGAGTTGTATTTATAGGAAATGGAGAGGTAGGGTAACAATTTTCTCTTTCCTAAAAGAGAGAAACCCACAATTGATTGTGAGATCTTTTGAGTCCAAAAGTGCTAAGATGGAGGAGAGAGAAGAGAGAAATAAATTTTGAGAAATTTCCTATAATTTTTTGCTTATTTTCTTTCCTTTTTTTTTCTAATTTATTTTTCTTCTTTTTTTTCTCTCTCCTAGGGACGATTTTTTTTTCTTCCTTTGTGTGATTTGGACAATCTTTGGTGATGATGTGGAGGAGAGAGAAGATTTGGACAATCTTTGGTTCTCCCTTTTTTTTCTTTCCTTTTTTTTTTCTTCTCTTCTTGCTTCCACGATTTTGCTTGCTTCTAATTTGATGTGAAAATCCCCTCCATGCCCTTAGTGCTTTAAGTGAGTGAAAAGCAGGAAATCTTCAACAAATTCTCTAAAAAAAACAACCATGAGATTCGAACTTGAGACCTCTTGGTGAGCAAGGGAATTTTGTACACCATAGCTCACCAACTAAGCTAGGTAGTTGTTGTTACCAAAAAAAAATCTTTAATCACTTAAGGATGTGGTCCATCGATCCTTGTTGGCATTTGAAGTATTCCTTGTACCTCTAGGACAATTGCAAACGGGCTGGTTCTGCATCTCGGTTCAGTTCTGATCCATTATTCTTTTTCTGACCCGAAAAAGAATAATCATTTGTATGGGTGACCAAACGAATGTGTACTTTTAATTGAACACGTCCATCTTGCTCAGAATTTTGTCCTCTTCGCAACCATGGAAAGAAATAGGACCTCTTTACGTGTAAAATTGAAGATATAGCGCCCGATAGTCCCTAAGGCCTTGAAAATATAAAACCTGCAAAAAGAGAGTAAAACCCAAGGTAGCTCCATTCTAAATATGTAAAATGCATGTTTTACTACCCTAGATTTCACACATAAATGTGCTCATCAGGCATATATTATGTGTACCGAAAAAGTGTATGACAATGATTTCCCTTTTGACAATGACACAATGATATGTTACTTTCAACTTATTTTTGAAAACCAATTAATACCCCTATCTTAGAAAACTTTTGGGAATATAACAAGTGGTAATTAAATGAAATTGTCAAGTTCTAAATACACCTATAGAGGTGTCATTCAGACACTCCCAAAATTAAAACATGCTTTTAATATAAAAAGAGGGGGGAAATGTATGTTAATCGAACCTTACCTTCAGCCAATTGGCTGGGATTAGAATTTATTTCACATAAACATGTCGTCATATTTTTAGTCACAACCCGTTTACATTTAAACATGCATTTAGCCCATTTAAAACCTAATTAAGGCCATTTAAACAAAATTGATTAAAGCCCAAGCCCGATCGAATATAAAGCGTATCATGCCCTCCCAATGTTTGCCTGATTAGATAAATGATTGGTCATTGTGTAGGGTTCCAAAATGGTAAAGCTCGATTTGGCCTGACCCGACTTATTCACACCCCTAAGTGTATCACATAGAATCATATGTACTTAATTTCCATAGCCCATATTTAATGATTCTAATATGAGGCCTACTAAAAAAGTGGCCGAATTGATCTCCATCCACCCTGATTGAAGGGAAACTCGGTCCTTTTCACATTTTCATTTTGGCCCCGTTTGTTTAGTGTGCCATGTGGGGTGGGAGTCTTCTGGGATTGGCGTTACACCCATGCCCTAATCCGGTCTAATTTGAAATTGTTGTGATAGGCCTCGGATCGGAGATCGGAAGTAAGATCGGGTTTTGGCTCGCGGTTGTGCATTGCCGAAGGGGTAGAGATGACCCCACATGTTCGTGCATTTCATGCCTATCTAATTGGAGGGGATCCATACCTTTCGATCCCAGATGGTAAGTGACCTGACTCCCCACACTTGATTTTCGGCATGCATCATAATTGTCGAAAGGCCTTGATCATGTCCGAGGGCAGCCACCCATGTAAGGCCAACCATGGGATAGCAAGTTGTCTTGGCCACTGGAAACAAGCCACCGAAAGCAGCCTGGGCCTGAATCCGGTGCCTATTTCCGATGGGTTGATAGGCTGCTATCGAAGTTTCGATGCCCGTGGTTCCCGCCACTTGGATCGTAAATGACTTCGGATCCACAATGTCCTTGTGATGTGGGCACCTTATGGACCTAAATGGGTGAGTCCTCGTGCCCCGAATTTCATTTAACCCGATTGGTTCAAAAGAGGTCCAAACCAAACATATCCTTAAGGCCCACTTAAGTTATAAGTTAGGAAATGAGGATTTATTTCCTCATTTCCCTTGTGCCCAACGTAGGAGAGGAGAGAAATAGGAGAGGAAGGAATAATAAGAGGAAGAAGAAGGGGATTGGAGGCCTACCTTGGTGCCGGCTGTCGCCTTGTTGTCGGAATCGCTGTCGGAGTTAAGTACAACCTCCCATACCACTCTCTCTCTTCATTTTGACATAGATAAAGCTAGGTATGGATGAAATCTTGATGTACAAACTATGTCAAGGTTTTAGAATGAGTGTTCTACCCTCCCGATGTGGTTGCCGAGCTCGAACCAAGCCCAGTGAGCTCCGGCAACATGTAATGCCAAAAGACCAACTAGGGTTTTGATCGTTCGATCGATGTATCTCCCAAATGGCTTGATGGAATTGGATTTTTTTGGGCTTAGAATGATGCTAGGAACATCCCCTACAAACTCCATAGAACAAATCCCAACGATCCGGCCCGAGCCAGAAAGCCCCTATTTGAGTTGGATCTTTCTGTGTCCACCAAAAATATGGCACAGGAAACACTGTAGCTGTTTCCAATGGGTTGTTTCCAGTAGACATATGAGCCTTATGTGCTCTCTGTCACCTCCACCGGAAACAGGACTGTTGTTTCCGGTGGAAATGCCTTGTTTCCGGTGGGTGTTTTCGGTGATAGTACTGTCATCTAAGAACTGTGTCTATACCCTTTGGGAATGCCCTATGTGGGTCCCTCATGATGTTTTCAACACGTACTGATGTACGATTCCATTTGTGTCTAGGATAGTGACGTGCACGTGCCCCGAAGCTATAATTGAATTGATCGATTGGTGGTCGTACTTGAACCCGAACACACCAGATCGTAACATAGGTGAGGGATGGACTGTGTTTATTTCTAAAATGTTTATTATCATTAAATTGTTCATATGTTTAGAACTATATGTTTAATTATAATTATTCAAATACGATTATGATATGTTACATTGTCATTTTACGATTTTGATATAAATTATATGGAAATGTATGATGGGATCCAGTGTGGTCGAGGTGGTACCGATACCGTGATCGCCATGTGTTTGGATGTGTGTGTGTGTGTGTGAAAAGGAATCCGGTGTGGCCGAGGTGGTACTGGTGCCATGATTACCGTATGTATGTTGCATTCATGCATTGATTATATGCATTAGAGTTAGTTGTAGTCACGGGTTACACTTTGTGGCCAATGTCTCGTTGGTATCGTGTACCCCAGGACTACATTTGGAAATTGATACGCTTCGTGGCCGAGGTCTTGCTGATGTTGCGTAGTCCATACTCAACTGTAATATGTATGCTAGATTAGGTAAACGGTCGCGGGTTACACTTTGTGGCCAAGGTCTCTCTAGTATCGTGTACTCGGGACTATATTTGGAGATGAGTTACACTTTGTGGCCGAGGTCTCTCCGGTATCGTGTAATCCATACTAACTGTATCATTATGAAGGCATATAGCATACATATGGCTAGGTATCTCTCCCTATGCTAAGAACCCTTTCCAACAGGAGTTGAGGTGTTGGATAACCCATTGTGGTATGTTTGATGTGTCTTTCTGAAGTGCCACTCCCACGGTATGATGTGATTGTTGCCGGAGGTAGGAACCTGTCCTGTGTGGCCAATGTGTTGTGTTGTGACTGCCAGGAGGGGGTTATCAGGGGTTTGCTGGGTGACCTATGGATGCATACGAGGACCGGCAGGCTTTTAATCAAGGCTAGGGTTTGTATCGCTGCGTAGTCGATGTCGTTTTCGAGACAAGGGATATAGCCTAATGCGCCATAGTAGTATTTATCGGACTTAGTCTGTATTTTTAGGTGGATAATAAATAAATGAACTGCATCACGAGCATCATGGACTATGTGTTTAATTTTTGCAATCATGCATCATAAATTATTACTGCTATCATCTTGCTTGGATGTGTTTGACCCCACCCCTCACTGAGCGAGTTGGAAAGCTCACCCCACGTATACACCCCCTTTTAGATGATGATGCAGGTATCGTGGTGCCCATGGCGGGTGATCCAATATCTTCTGGGTATGAGTATGGTATCAGTGATTGGTGGATGCCAGAAGTAGAGGAGCATGATCAGGACTATGCTTGCGATCACTGTGCTTACGCCGCACTGTGAGATTGTACATCATCTTTTGATACTTTGGATATAGTTGTGGATGGTATATTTTATTGAGATTATATTATATGTCATAGATGAATGTAACAGTAACAGAATAACTCGGTTATTGCTATTATATTACCATTAGATGTTTCCCCATTTTATCTATAATTTCGCTACTATACTTTGATTCCACTGCTTATGTTGGTTTGTGTTGTGAGATTGTGAAAATGTTAAGGCACTACTATCAGAGATCCTGGTAGGTTGTAAGACAGATACGTGTCTTACTCACACCGTCGGTATTCCTAATGGTAAATTGGGTCTATTGGGAGTAGGTTGTGATAATTGGGACCCACATGGTAAAGGTGATGGGATTCAAGCACTAATAGGATTGTGAAACATAGAGTTCATGGTGGAAGAACGGGTGCGATTGTGCATCAGCATCATATTCTTCTTATTCGATCTTTATGAAAAAAATATATACTTGCAATGAAATTGTACATCAACACCTTCTTCGATTTTCTTTCTTAAAACTTGCAACACAGTTGTTCGGTTGTTAATGAACTCAATTGCACAGTTGGTGAGTTTTGTTTCAGGCCAAGATGGTGGTGGCTCTAATGCATCAACAAAACATAGAGATAGAGGAAGAAGAAGATTGTTGGTTCCAGCCATGACCATGGCAATAACAACGAGAGTTGTTGTAGAGAAGGGTTTTAGATGTTGGGCAGATGTTCAGACAGGTGGTCAATGAGAGGGTGTAAAGGTTGGGTAGGGGTGGTCTGATTGTACTGTGCAGCAGTTAGTGTTCTCGCACTATCTCTAACCGTTTTTGTTACACCCATGCCCTAATCTGGTCAAATTTAAAATTTTATAATAGGTCTCATGCCAGATGTTGAAAGCACCAATGATTTCTGGATCACAGCAATCTATTGCTTCGAGGGAAAAGATGACCCTACCTATCAGTGCAGTTCTTGCCAAAACAATTGGCAAGGATTCAAACCTTCTAAGTCTAAGCAGTGATTAACCTAACACCTCCCCACTCGACCCCCCTTGCATGGTAAAATGGGATAGGAAGACCTTGCAAAAATCCCTATAAAACCCCCTAAGGATTGGGAAAAGAGGTTTGAAGACAAAAAAGTACAACAATTGGGTAGGCTTTCGGCAGCACCTCATTGGTTGGATAGTCACCTACTGGTCACCATTAGTCGGCAGGCCTTGTTGTATTGAACTGCCATAATTTCCTGCAAGACCCGTTATGCGAGTTGTGGCCAACTCCACCCATCCTCCCACACCACATGGAACCTACCCTCTTGACTTGCACACCTTATGAGTCCAAAGTGGAGGGTCCATGTGACCCCACCACCGGTTTAAGTCATTTTGGTCCCACCTCGGTGTGTAGGCAAATAGGCCTTAAGGCCAGTGCCTATACAAAGTGGAAATGAGATTGGGATCTCATTTCTCACCTGAGCAACACATGGGAGAGGGAGATAAAAGAGGAGAAAAGGAAGGAGAAGAAGAGGAACCAAGGGTGGGAAGGCTCCTGATTGCCTCGATTGTTTCCTGTTGCCACCAAAGGTAAGGATGTACCTTCCCCAACCCCAGTTCTTGCTCATTTTGGGTTTTGGGTATGTAATGAACCATGGGTTTTCCAGGTTGGAGGAATACACCTCGACCCCAGTAACTTTCGATAATCGGGGTAGTGTGCATTGCACTCCCCCGCATATTTCTTAAGCTCAAAGTGAGCTCCTCGAGCTCCGAGGTCATTTTCACCCAAATAGGGAAGTTACAGTATTGGATGTTTCTTTGGCATAGCTCCCAAATGGCTCGATGGAAACACGATCAATTGGGTTAGGATGAAATGTGGGAAGACCCTCTACGATCCCCATAGAACAATACTCAGAAATCAGACCTGAGAGAGAGAAGCCTCATGAAGTTGCTGAACTTCTGGGTTGGTCACTAGTAGAAACCCACTGGTAGGACTACCTCCAACCAGCGCTTTGGAAACCCAAATTGGCTTCTGTTCCCCCACCGGCAGGAACCCACCAGTTAGAACAATCACCTATCGGTGACTTACTACCTGTGGATCTACTCTACTATCAAATTTGACATTTTTGCTACTTTTGGGGGGATCCACCATAGAACCACCATGGATACTTTTGACACATATTAACACCCATTTACCCTTGTAACTATGACAGAGATGATCATAATTCGGTGAGGCCTAACGAGGTTTGATTGGGGTATCAAACTTAGGAATTTTACTCGTCTGGTCGACAGACAAGGTGAGTGGTGGTCTGACTTTATTTTGGTGTTTTATACTATTAGAACTGTATGCATGTCATAGCAATCATGTTTAATTAATTTAATCACATGTATGCTATCTATGAATTGCATGATGCGTTTTATTATTTATGACTTGTGTATATGATTTGATTGTGTGAACGGCATGGTTCGAAATCTCGTAAATTTTGGTTTTTTTTTTTTTTTTTACCGAAATGAAATTACATACGAATTAAGGTGTATGCAAAATTTCGGTACTTCGACCGAAATCTTGGTATCTCGCAGAAATGGTAAAACCGACATGTTATAAATACTCCATCTTGTTGAGACAGAGTCGAAATTTCGACTCTATCTCGGCTATCTAGGTGATTTCGGTTCAAGGAGCCTATTTTGAAGGGAAAACACTCCTTGCATCCTCTAATTAGCCACATCATCATACTCTTTGACTTCCATTGGACTCCTACAAGAAGATTTAAACATTCAAAGCTTAAGAAAGGTAAAGTTCTTTCTCTGAAACTATTTTTTTTTTAAATAGTACATAAATACTTATTGGATGCTTGCAGATTTTTTATATATTAGACATTAGAGGTCGATCTATGACCTAACGGAGTCAAAATATTTTTTTGGTACATAAATATTATTTTATTTTTCTGGTTTAAAAATTCATTTTTTATTAACATAAATTGTTACTTTTTATACTAAATATTGCTTTGATGGTTGTCAACTATATATATGTTAGTCACCAATGGCTGTTCTACAAATCCATCGGAGTGAAATTTTTTTTCAGCCGGTAATTATTTATTTTAATTTTTGAAAAATATGAAAAATAGATTAATAGTTAAAAAATAATTTTAAAAATAGGGAAAATTTTCTGTTTTGATTTTAAAAATAAAATAAAAATAGGAGATTAATATTAGAGTGTTTTGGAGCGTAGTATATGCTTCTTATGTTATAACATCTTTTTTATTGTTGTATTATGTCATTCAAATATTTTTTTAAATTGATTAAAAAATTATTTTATGTAAGAATAAAATATAAGCTTAAGCAGCTATCATATACTTGTAAGTTAATAATGACATTATTTTTTCTATACATCAGCATCACGGTGACATAAAATGGCTAGAGGAGGTGATGAGGAAGGCAGGAGAAGAGGGAGAGGAGGCGAGAGACAAGATAGTAGCCGTGAGGGTGGAGAGACTGCATGGAAACATGGAGAGCTGATTGATGGTGATAAGAGGCATACAAAATGCAACTACTGTCATAAGAGGTTTATGGGTGGTGGGGCCACAAGACTTAAGCAACATCTGGTTGAAAATTCCTCGGATGTGGCTAGATGCATAGAAGTGCCTAATCATATTGCCAAGGCCATAGCTGAAGACATGAAGTGGGGGAATAAGAGAAAAGTGACAAAGGAGAAGACGAGGATAGACTTTGAGGAGGCACTACATGCTCCTGTGCATCGATATAATGATGATAGTGACGATGACAGTGATGACCCGGTGTATGTGCCTGATGACATAGAAACTGAGCAAGAGGCTAGGCAATGGCGGCAAGTGCAAGCATTGAGCTGACAGAGTCTTCATGAAGAGATGGAAAGGCGTAGACATGGAGGAGCTGGTCTATCTAGAGCTGGAGGTAGTGGATCTTCAGAGATCCCTGTGCCCTTTGGGAGATCACAGAGTACAAGGGCAGCCCCACCTCCACCTTAACCTCCAGTGGTTCCACCTCGTGTGAACCCCGTGCCACAACAAGATCCCCGTGCGTACAGGAAAAAGGGTAGTAAGTAGTGTAAGATAAAAGGGATATGGGGAGACATGAAGACTTATGTTGGGGAGGTAGTGTCTAAGTGGATGTTATTTCATAGCATCCCAGCAAATGCCACCATAGGTCCCTATTGCCAGTCGATGCTTGATGCTGTGGCTGAGGCCGGTTCAAGGATAAAGGGGTCGACTGCATATGAGGTGATTAATGTATATTTGCCAAAGGAGAAGGCTGACTTGAAAGCATATATTGATGACTTAAAAGTTATGTGGAAGAGCCATGTGGTAACCATAATGTGTGATGGTTGGACAGGGCCCATGAGAAAGTCCATCATCAATTTTATGGTTTATTGCGATGGTAGAACCATTTTCTTGAAGTCCATTGATGCATCCAAGGAAAGAAGAAATATATTTACAAGCTTTTGAAGGATGTTGTGGAAGAAGTTGGGATAAAAATGTTGTCCAGATTGTGATTGACAATGGAAGAAACTACAAGAAGGTCGGAATTAAAATGATGAACAACCCTAGATTCCAACTCTTGTGGACTCCTTATGCAGCACACTGTATTGACCTAATGTTGAAGGATATGTAGAAACTTAAAATTGTGCAGACTGTGATTGAAAGGGCTAGGCAAGTGAGCACATTTGTCTATAATCATGGGTTTTCATTGAACCTATTGAGGGAGAAGTGCGGGGGTGACTTGGTCAGGCCCGGTCTCATAAGATTTGCTACCAACTATATTGCACTCCAGAGTTTTGAATCCAAGAAAGTTGGTCTTTGATCCATGTTCGCATCTAAGGAGTGGTTTGAATGGAGGGAAGCAGGATCAGTTGGTGGTAGGGAGGCACAGACAACCATTTCATCAAAGGAGTTTTGGACACAATTGAGTAAAGTGGTTAAAATCTTGGCACCAATTGTTGGCGTGTCGAAGTTGGTGGATTCTGCTTTCAAACCCACCTTGCCAAGCATGTGGGCTGCTATTGTAATGATGAAGGAAAATGTCTATGCTGCCAATCCACGTGGAAGTGTAAAATTTATGAAAATAATGGAAAACCGTTAGGAGTGCCAGCTTTCGCATCCATTGCATAAGGTTGGTAAGCAAAGCTGAAGATATTCTTTTATGTGACATAAAAATGCATTAATGTTCACATTGACACTAATATGTTTTGTCACATTTCAGCATACTATTTAAACCCTAGGTATCAGTACAGCAAGAGACTTGCATTGGATCCGGATCTTCTAGAAGTAGTGAAGCAGGTGGTTGCCAAGTTATAATCAAACCCCAATCTACAAGCCAAAGCCAATACTGAGGTTAGTTTTGTACTACTATTACTATTATACTATAGGAATCAAAATTTCAGTACAATGGTTGTTAACTAGGGTCCTATTTGTAAATTTGTTATAGAGGAAAGAATTCAGGGATGCATTAGGCAGCTTCGGGGCTCCCGTCGCATATGTGGGTCGTACGAATACTGATCCCGGTATGTTGGTCCAAATTTAAGTATGTTACTTATACAAGTATTAAGTGTTTTTGAATATAAATAATCTTTTACACTTGTTGTAATTTATAATGCAGCTAAATGGTGGATGTTGTATCGGGGTTCGTCTTCTGAATTGAGGAAGATTGCCATCAAAGTACTCTTCTAGACATGTTCTGCATCTGGTTGTGAGAGAAATTGGAGCACATTTTCACTCATCCATTCGAAGAGGCGGAATCGATTGAGTTCACAATGTCTGAATGACTTGGTGTATGTGCATTATAATATGAGACTGAGGATGCAACACATGCGCATGGGCCAAGATAATGATAGGGGCCAGATCAAGTTGGTTGCTATTTTCCAGATTGACTCAGATGATGAGGATCCCCTAGTGGATTGGGTGAGGGATAGAGGCGAACCGTTGATGGATCAGTCAGGAGGTAGGCCGGACCCATCTATAGTGCGAGAGATGGCGGTCAATGTTGATGATTATATAGCTACAGATGGAAGGATACATTCACAAACCCCTCGAACATTCGAGCCTGCACCTGGTAGGGATGATGATGATGATGACGAAGATGATTGGTCCATTTCATCGGGTGGTCATACCCACACCCAGACTCAGACACAGCCACATACACAGACACATGGTGATGGTGATGGTGATGGTGATGATGATGATGGTGGTGGTGATGGTGATGATGATGGTGATGGTGATGGAGATGGAGGAGGTGATGAGGAGGGTGATGATGGTGGCGACAGTGATGGTGATGACGATGATGTGGTGATAATGGTAATGGGAGAGGTGGTGGTGATAGATTTGAAGGAGTTCGAGAGCAGTATGTGTAGGATGATCCGCAGCCAGAGCCAGTGCGATTCATTGGGGAGAGTCAGTTTTAGTATGCTACACAAGATTCTAATCATGGTGCACGTCCATCAGGTGGAGGGAGGAGTTCAGGTTACAGTAGAGGGCCTCGTCACTGATTGGGTGAAGGACAACGAGATTGTATGGACATTGATAGTCTATCTACTTCTATTGGCAGAATGAGTTTGAGTGGAGGGATAGTCATCCAGGTAGTGAGAGTAGAGAGAGTGAGCAATGGCATGTCCCTTCATTTAATAGAGTGAGCACTCGGTCGCAGTATGATGGACCTTATGGTCAATTCACTGGGATGGGACATACATCTGGTTCATTCATTCCTAATAATAGTATTGACTATGGCTTCCAGACCCAGTCACATGGTAGTGGCTTTGTGGACACTTTATTCTCATACCCAGCCAACCCGTACACGTTGTCGGATCATCAGTTGACAGTAACTCAATGGCAGGTTCTTCTTCTTTATACGTACCCTCGGATAGGTTACCTTCAGTATGTAAATGACTTAGTCTTTTTGGCAGTTGTAGAGGACTACATTCGATTATTCTCTCACACTATGACCTGACATGCATTTGTGGCGCAGTCAGAGGAAAATGCACGTCGATTATTTCATACTGAGCATGGAATCCATCTAGGCCGTCATAGTTCTTTCCAGTAGATAGTAGATACTACATAGTCATTATGATTACTGTTGTACGTTTATGTAAGTTACATGCCCAGTGTTTGACTTTAGTTGGGACTTGTGGATTAGAGAGTCGTATAGTATACTACTCTAATACTCTAAATATTAGCTAATTAATGTTGATGTATGTTTGATCATGGCTTAAATGCATTATTTATTTATTTTTTACTATCATATTACATCTTGTTCTAGCAATGAAGTAGGTACAATTTTCAAAACATTTCGACGGTTGCTGCCAAACATAAACAATATCATGTTCTAATATTTTTACATTTTTATGTTCTTAGCATGTTTATTAACCTTAAAATAGGATATCCCCACTGTTTGACCACTGAAACAGCCAACCAAAAAAAAAAAAAAAATACACAATTTCAGCGAAATCTCGCCAAAATTTTAGTGTTTCGATGGTCATAAACCCACCGAAATACCAAAACGAAACGAGATTTCAAACGTTGGTGAACAGGATCCAGTGTGACCGAGGGGATTCTAGTACTTGTGATTGTCGTGTGAATGATTGCATCATACATTGGGTGTGCATCAGAGTTAGCTATGGCTATAGATATGCGGTGTGGTCGATGGTAATTTTGGCACCATGTACGCCATGGTCATACATGGAAATGGCTGTGGGGTCTGACCAATGGTAGTTCCGATATCGTGTATCCCATACTAACTATATGTATGCGTGATAGACTTGGATATGAATGCGATGAGACTGATGGTGATTCTAGTATCGTATTCATACTACTTGTATCACCATGAAATGCATGTAGCATATTGTGGTTAGGTCACATTCCCTATGTTACAACCTCTTGCTAATAGGGAGTGAGGTGTTGGATAACCAACCGTGATATATGAATCCTTTAGCGATACGATGTGATTGTTGTCAAAGGCGAAAACTAGTCAAACATGGCCGATGATAATTCTGGTGTCGTGACTGCCAGGAGGAAGTTATTAACGTTTGCTAGTTGACCGATGGTCACATTCTGGGACAGGCAGACTCCTAATCACGACTACGGTTTGTATTATTAGGTGACTGATGTACTATCTTCGGGACTAGAGATACAACCTAATGCATTGTAATATATGTACCCGATGTAATTGTATGTCACATGGTTAAAATAAATGAATTGCATCATTTTTGCATCATGGCTTATGTGTGTGTGCTTGCATGAACCTCATCCCTCACTAAGCTAGTTGGAACTCAAACGTGTGTTTTACTTATTAGATGATGACACAGGTATCGTCATGCCATTGGGTAGTGACACATCTTCTTCCATGACTAAGTATGACAACGACAAGTAGACACAAATAGAGCCTAAGGAACATGATTCTGACTATGCTTTTGATGCTTGTGCTAATGCTACACCCTAAGCAGAGGGTGGACTTACCGACTTCTTTGATGCCTTTTTTTTCATGTTATCTAATTGATTATTATGATTATGTTTTGATGAATTTCATGAGGAATAGTCTAGTTATGTAATATAATTAACACAAGTTCTTCCCCAATGGATTTATATGATTCCACTACAATGATTTTAGATGGTTTAATTGTATCGTGGTTGTGACGATTAAAGTACTACTATCAAAGAGCCCGATAGATATAGCACGGGTAAGCATCCTATTCACACCGCTAGTATTCTAGCGAGAATAGGGTGTGATAATTTTCCCTTTGATTTCTATCAAAGTCCCTCCAAATTGGGACTAAAGGAAAGGAGAAGAGGGGTGCACAAAACCATCAGCCACATCAGCCAACAAGATAAAAACAATCACGATCAAGTGAACTCAAATTCCATGAGGTTGGAATACTTCATACAACTATTACACCCCATTAAACCCCCACCATAGAGATGGTCGTTTTTAAAAATTTTCGAACTATATCAAATTTTCTTCCAAAAAGCAGGCCCTACATTCCACTTTGGACCTTTTTGGCTCTTGGTTTGAGGAATCGGATTGGTCATCAATTGAATCGACGATCCCGATTCTTGGCTGAACCATATATGTGGATCGATAAGAACAAAGGGTAAAATGGTAAAAAAAAAAAAATGGATTTAAACGTAATATAAAGCAAATTTCTATTCAATCCAGGGTTATCGGCCTTGACCGATTCCATTTCTGATACCAAGTTCTCAAACCATATTACAACCTGATATACATATCAGCAACGATAACGACACCAAAACCGATACCAAGACTCTAGATCAAAAGTGATTCCTATCTTGTTTCAGAATCATGTAAATTACATTGACCAAAAAACCATGGCCCATATAACATAATAAGTCACCATTCATTTGACCAAAACCACTTTCAGCAGCAGATCCACTGGCTCGACCACTTGGTCTTCAGAATAGAGTAACTAAAACACTTGGGGTGTCAAATAAGCCGAGCCAGAGAAGCCGAACACTTGATATATCCCAACTGCCAAATCAGATAATGTAATGCAACATATATAGTCTACAACCAAGACTGATCAAATCAACCAAAAACAGAGAAATAAAATCCAGTAATAGAGGAAGAAAAAGGAACATACTTTCTATCATTCAAATAAAAAATAAAAAAAATTCAAAATCCACATCAACAGCTAAAGATTAAAACAAAGATGAAGTTCCTGCCCCCTAATGTCTCTGAACATAGTCCACTTCCACCCTTTTTCACAAGTCTAGCACACTCAAACCTAGAGAAGAAAAAGATCAACATCAACAACCGAATTACAAAGGGGTTGGGGGAATCACAACGCTTAAAAAAAAAAAAGGTGTAATGAGAAATCCAGACTTGTATCTTAGATAACAATTAGAAAATAATAACCAAGTAACATGCCGCTTACAATCAAATTATTCTAAGAAAATTATAAAGAGGTCGATAAAGAATAGCAAGAAAGTAAAGTGGCACACTAATATCATCAATCATTAATATATAAATTCATCTTCATTAGATTCACCTTTTTTTTTTATACTATCTTCATTAGATTCACCAGGATTTTAAAAAAGGAGTCACAAAAAGGTGCATCCCAAGTTACTGTCAAGCATGTCAACAAGTAAACAATAGATGAGTAGCAATATAAGTAATGCTTTTTCTATAATAACAAAAGTAAATGAGCAATGTACGAACATCTATGCTAATCCAACTGACAACAAATATTTATTTAAGACAACCTAAATGATAATCCCAATGCAATATAGACCACTCTTGAGACACAGATTAGTTGGTCCTTATATCTCAAAAGAACAACTAATGATTAACAAACATTCAAAAAGTATTCTGCAAATAAATTAACAATTATATTAAGCCTGGGAAAACGTTCAAAATAAACGAAAAAAAGAAAAGGAATATATTATATGTCTCATGGCCTGCCCAAAGAGGTAATTGCAGCAATGCTGCTCCACAAGGTAATAGAATATGAGACCACTCATTGATGGAGGAGTTTGCAGAAAGGAAATACCATAATCATATCTGAGTTTGCCTCATGACGTTTACTAAGAATACAAAAACACAGTTGGTTTGCTAATAAAAATTACAAGTACCTAGGCCAATTCCGGAACTTAACCTTACAGTTACAGAGGAATAAATTATGAAAATCGGTCTAAAGTATAACTTACATAGAAACAAGTATATATAAGAGAGGATTTCCATATGAAAAAGCAACAAACTGTGTATAGAACAGATTACATCTTACAAAACCCGTTGTCAACAGCTACAAATAATGCATTGTAAATGATAGCACAACAATTAGTCTGCATCTTTCGTATGAAAAAGCCACTACCATAGAAGACATACCACTATGCATCTTAAACAATCCATTACTAATATTTACAAGCACAATTAGGAATACTTGTAAATGATAGCATTGTATCAACCACTGATACGCCAAAATAGAGCAGATGATGTATTCCAAAGGCCTACCAACGGAACAACAATGCTGCTGAATTAGTAACAGGACATAAGAACTTCCATAAATGTAGTCATCAAGACTATGACGACTTCTGGTTTTCTTTATAATGTTTCAATGTGGCGACTTTTCTGACCAGGAGTGTGGCCCCTGCGCCAGCACTAGAGCCAAAGGGAGTGCACGTGGAAGCATCAACATAGAGGGATTTGTGCCTTCCATTAAATTCATTTCGCCCCATCTTGAGTCTAGACGTAGGGGCCACACTCCCGGACACCAATGTTTAATAAGGAGTATACACCAATAAACTAAGCCTTATCCCAACTAAATGAGGTTGGCTACATAGATCCAAACATATTAATAATGGGACATAACAAATGAAAGATAAAAAATGCAATATGAAAAGTGTGAGATGAAAGATGAAAGATGAAAGTAGCTAAGTAAGAGGAAAGAGGACACAGTCCTGCAAGACAGGAGAATCTCAGCCAAAAAGGGTTGGCCACATGGATCCTTGCTCTCCAAAGGCTCTATCCGAGGTCACACTTGGTATGAGGCCTAACCACACATTTCATTCCTCACAACTTCTCCTATGGTCATTTTGGCCTGCCCCTAGCTCTTGTAGCCCCTTCAATCTGAATCCTACCACTCTTTACTGGGGTGTCACTATGCCTCCGTCGAACATTACTATACCACCTCAAATGGCTTTCCCGAAAGTTGTCATTGATTGGGGCAACTCCCAAATCCACTCTAATATGCTCATTCCTTGCTTTACCCTTCATAGTTTTGCCACACATCCATCTTAACATCTTCATCTCTGTCAAACACATCTTCTCTATATGAGACTTCTTAATTGCACAACATTCCGCTCCGTACATCATAGCCAGCCGCACAACAGTTCATAGAATTTTCCCTTGAGCTTTAAAGGTATACATCAGTTGCACAACAGTCCAAATGCACCTCTCCACTTCATCCATCCCACTTTAATTTTTTGCAAGACATCATCCTCTATGTTGCCTTCTTTATTTATGATCGACCCGAGATATCCAAAATAGCCCTTTTTCTGAATCTCCCTTTCCTCAATCTTCACCGTTTCATTATCTATCATAGAGTGACTGAACTTACACATCATATATTTCGTCTTCGATCTACTTATTTTAAAACCTCTTGCTTCTAATGCTAATCTCCATAGCTCTAGCTTAGTGTTCATCCCTACTTTAGTCTCATCCACAATCATCTGCTTGCCTGCTCTTACCCCTCATTGGGCTTTGTAAAAACTCACCACATTGTTGTTTCTTTTTAGATGGCGACACAGGTACTCAGACGACTGCTAGTGGTGAGACACCAAATACAATGGCTGAGGAGTTGTGGATACAAGAGTAGAAGGAGCATGACTAGGACTGTATTGTACATGCGATGATTGTGCGTATGGAGCACCATGAAGATGATCGGGATCATTTTCTCTTTCGATTCTTTTGTGTAGATATGATGTAATACAAGAGATGGTTATGTATGATATGTCATATTTTTCAGAACAGCTCTTTTGTAAATATTTACCATATGGCTCTGTTTGTTTTGACGTAAAATAGTCGGTAAAACAAATTTTACGATAAAATCATATTTTCCAGCGTTTGTTTTTAAATTTGGAAAAGCTTCATTGTGGAAAATTTTACCAAGGGCCTTGCATTTGTCAAAAAATAGGTCGACAAATTTTACCTAGAAAACGGCCAGATAATAGCCGGTAAAACAATTGTTATCGTTCTCGATAAAATGGATAAAAAAAAAATGAGACTAGGTGTTTGTTTCCCCCACAAATGTCTCCTGCTTCATCGTTCCTTCTCTTCCATCTTTGGATCTTCAACTTCATTTTTCTCTGAATTTGCTGGTTGGAGGAAGATCTTGCTCATTTTTCTCTGAATTCCTGGTTGGAGGAAGATCCTTGTCGCTACTTTTTCTTTTCACTTCTCTCCCACTGCCTTTTTTACTTCTTCAGTTCAATCACAATCCGTGAGGATCAAAATCTGTTGTAGCAGAGGGAGAGGGAGAATAAGAGAGGATATCGAAGAGAAGTCTGCAACGGAAACAGAGGAAGATCGATTATTGCTCTGCCCTACTCATTGGCGACTCTGCGGTTGGCAAATCTCAGCATCTTTCTCGCCTTAATTTCGCAGGAAAGGATAAATTTGAGAGAGCAAACTGACCGTTGAAGATCATATTCTTTGCTTTGGATAGATAAAATCAAGTCTAGATTTTTTCAAGGTCATCCTTGAAACTTCTGGTTCGTTTCTCCATGTTTGTGTTTCTCTTCTTCTCCTTGTACTACTTCTGCTTCTTTCTCCTCTAGAAGATTGATACACGAAGTCTTTCTGTCTATTTCCTTCTCTTTATATTCTCTTAGCTTTCTTTTCTTCTTTTTGCGTTTCTCTTCAGATTGTACTCTGCTGTCCGCCATCATCGTGTATAACAGAACAAACAGAGTTTTCTGCCAAGTTTGCAGAAAACTTGAAACAGAGACGAGGTGCTCTTCCCTCTTGGGTCCGTAGGGTTTAAGACATTTTCAAGATATGAAAGCTCGATTTGGTATTCCATGACCCATCCTATTAAATTGCCTTTGCCATCTAGGATCGTACAAGAAGATGTTAGACAGAATCAAAACCAATCTGATCTGGAAATACTTTGAGGTATTCAAAGATGCACACCTGGTGTTTGATAAAATAGCTAAACCAACAGTTATAGCATGTACAAAAGGTTATAATATGAGCAATCATATTGAAAATTTGTATTTCATATTTTACCACTTCCGAAACAAACATGGGAAAATTTTCAAAATGTAAAATTTTACATGAAATATTTTACTAGGTAAAATTTTACACATAATATTTACATGTAAAATTTTACACCGAAACAAACGGAGCCTATGTAAACTAGATGATCACCAGTTATCCTTATGAGTACAATCTTATGTCTTGCTGATTTTAGTTAATTTCATATAATTGTGATGTTAAAGTACTGCATTGTAGATCCTAGAAGGGTTGGCTGGACACAGGGATAGGCCAAAGTCATATGCCTCCTTGTGAGTGAAGGTGGGGCGTGACAATAGGACGGTGAAATAGAAATAAAGGAGTGGAAGGCAAAGGTTAGCAAATCTACCTGGTTGAGAAGGTTGACAGAGATGAGGAGAAGGAAACACCTAACGTGGTGCCCATAGTTATCACAGCGCCAAAGCGAACCAAGGCGGTGGAGGGTTATCTAAGTACTTAGACTAGAAGGCGAACAAGGCGACAAAGTGTTATTTTTTATTTTCCCTATTTTCTAACATTATTTAGTAAGCTATAAATACTTTGTATCATAAAAAAAATCAAGATTAAGCAACATCAAGTCATTAAAAATCAACATTTAGCATATTAAATCATAAAAAATTAATATTAAGTCATATTAAGTTATAAAAAATCAACATTTAGGGAAATGCTCTTGTTCTATAATAAGTTTTGACTGGTTAAATGATTTTATTTTTTACATTAAACTTTTTGAATTAATAACATTAAACTAGCTTTTCAACAAGTTTAAGATTACTTAAATCTGAATTGTAATGACAAAGTTATGCTCTAGTCAAACTTATTTTTATGTGCGTGAATGTTGTTAAAATTGCTTGAATGAAAATAATTTTATAAATATCAAAACAAAAGGTTATTTTGCCGAACTTTTGGTTTTTAGCAATGTTTTAACATTATAGAATTTATAAAATTTTCATAATTGAGAAAACACCCAGCATTTAAAAGTTGAAAATCGCCCCTATAACCAAAATCCAATTTTTGTTCTTGGACTGGGGGGTTGACTTTTTATCCTTTTGGAATTTGATTTTTAAACTGTTTTTATTGGATTCAAATAGGGGGTATTTGCTTATTTATGAATAATGTCTTAAGTAAAATGATATCTGGCATAAATAAGTGCCAAAACACAAGGCAACATACAGTGTAACAAGGCCGCTGTTGCCTAGACCGCCTGGATGCCTAGTCGTCGCCTAGGCGATGCCTTGACAACTATGGTGGCGCCGAAGAGTAATGATGAAGAAGGGGAGGGGAAATTCAGTCAATCCTTGAATCCAACAGCAACTCAAATCTTTCCATTCATTGAACTCTATTCTGCTCAATTGTTACAACTACATGCAGATATAAAATAATAATAATAGACTTGAACCCAAAACAGGAAATAAAAACTACTAAAAACTAGGGCACTAACTCAAACAAGGAAACTACAAACTTACCTCCTACATAGCTAACCCAAAAATAAATAAATAAAATACATCACCACCAGCCCCCTGTGAACTAAAAACCCAGTATGGGTCTGGTTCCATTGGTTTGGATTTCTAGACCCAGTTGTGCCGGTCTAGAAAGGATAACGCAACTGCAGCAATAGTTCAATACTTAACAAACACAACCAAAGGCCTCCACAAAGCCCTATTAGAATGTCTCAAAAGAATACCATTTCCCAAATATATGAAATATTAATAAGTATAAGATATGCAGTTCATATTTTACAAACTGACATAATTAGTAGCAACCAACTTAAAAAATAAAATGCACAAAGAAAAATATTCATGGCATGTTAAAGAAGGTAATAGCAGTAAAGTTGTTCCACAAGTGATGAAAACGTGACGCCAACAGAGTTGTTTCCCATGCCAAAAGACCAACAATATCTCTCCTTGGTGGCTTGGTCAACACAACATCATATCACTAAGTTGCTGGGTCCATGAGAATGAAAGAGTTCTTCTAATTAATTAATAGAAATACAGTAAATCAAACAATCATGATGAACAACAAGCTATAATGACCTGGAGGAAGAGACTGCTTCAGCTTATCAGCCTTCTCTGAGTCAAAAACACACAACGTGTACAGGTACTTGGAGCAACGAACCTTGAACTTCACCACATCTTTGCTCCTCTTAATTTTAACAGACCGTGCATCTTTCCTTCTCGCAGTGAGAAGGAAATCCTTGATCTCATGTATCTGCTTCGGCTGTAGAGAGAGCATGACCAGAGCACTCAGGACACTACTAAATCAGCCATAAAGTCTACCAATCAGCATTCATTGATTGAGTACAACCCCACTCACCATAAGCATATACAGTTGACATCAGGAGAAATAATAAAACCATCCAATACAAATTACAGTTCGATGGTTACGAGGTGCAAATTCTCTAAAGCTAAAGATCAAAAGATTTGGTCAAGAAAATCAGTATTGCATATTGCAAGACCCACCATGAGAGACTGGATTTCTATCTTTCATGAATTCTTGTACCTAGACATTCAATGCTAACAAGAACCTTCAAGGACAATAGGAATATTTATACTAATAAATGGGCATAAGGTTAAACATAGGCATTTTCTATGCTACAGTCAAGTACTCTTGAAATCAAATACAAGAATAAAAAATCAACACATAAATTACTACATGCTAGTGAGAATTTGAAGAATTAGATAATGACTGGTATCACCCCTCAAAGATATATATTTTTTATTTTGTGAAATCACCATTCAAAGATTGGTACTCGGTAAATGATGATAGATAAGTAATACACTACCAATAGCATAAGACTATCTAATAATCCGTAACGCAAACAAGCTAGGTTCCAATGAATCTATAGGTCTAACCTCCAGCTAATCCTACTCTCAGTCCCTACATTCACATCATTTTCCTTTGAATGTCATGTTTGTTTAACCATAAATTTTACAAGATTTATTGAGAATCCAATATATATATATTACAAGGATTAGTTATGGGGAAATTTTTTTACTTAAATGCAATACAAAAAGTTTGAAAACAGCATCCATTTCATGAAAGCAGAATGTTTTCCTAAATAGTGAGTGTAATTTTTTTTTTTTTTTTTTTTTGGGTAGGGGTTGTCTGCTGATCATTTGTACTTTTGGCATCCAACTCCAACCCATTGTATGGCTGCATAGTTGTCAAGGCATCGCCATATGGATGCATAGTTTTCAAGGCATCGACGAGCTGTCATCATATGGCTCATAGTTGTCACGGGGATTCCTAAGCAGCCACGCGGCTTAGTTGCCTAGGCGAATGCCTTGTTGGTGTCCTTGCGTCTAAACCCCTTCCAATGCCTTAGGTCGCCTAAAAGCCACGAAAACTATGTATGGATGGATTATTTACCTCACTCAATCATGTTTAAATGTGCTTATGTAGAACCAAAAAATGTGAAATGGCAAAAAAATATTAAAAAAAAGTATAAGCATTTAAAGTGAAACAATAGCAGACTAAGTAATGTTACTTCTAAAGCCCAATCCCTTCAATCCCGTCTTGTTACCAACTCCCGTCGAAATACCCACATTGTTGCCTCTTGGAACCTTCAGGTTGATCTCATTCATCCCACTTGATGGCATTTGGCTCCCCCCCCCCTTTTTTGTTTAGTAGCTTGGTGATGTTTAGTCTTTTTATTTTGTTTGCTCCCTGGGTTGGCTTGTCCTTGTTGGCTTAAGCCTTCCCTCCCCCACTCTTCCCTTGTATATTCTTCTCCTCTTGGTAATGAATTATTTATTCATCCAAAAAAAAAAAAAAAAAAAAAACAGACTAAGTGAACAGGTGGATAATATATAGGATGAAACAGAGGGTACCAGATCGCTAACCAAGCTCATAACAGTGTGAAAAATACTATCAAAGAAGAAAAGATTAATAACAATAAGTGACGCAATTCCCTACCACAACCGGTTTCATTGCTAACGTGACAGCTCCTCTCAATCTATTGGATGCTGCTGTATTCACTGTACTTCTGTTAAATATTTTTATATTCATCCAAGAAAACAAATAATTGACCAGTTTGATATGTTGGAACTGTTTGTTGATCTCAATTTTCAATTGTCCAACATGACATCATAGGTATGTCATGTGGTCATATGTTGCTATGTGATATAGCCAAAATAACCTCTCGGTGGGGCCAAGGACACGTGTCGCTTCTGAGACACGTGTCCTCCGCCAGACGAAGGCTCCAAGAAACCACTCACACTCGAGCACGCTCAATCACCGAGGCACGCCCGCAGAATCATGCGAGATCACGTCGTCTGCATGAGGGGAATATTCCCCCCAGAAGGGTGGACATATTCGAGTAGGACTCTAAGAGGGAAGAAGGGGGAAAAACCCTAAGGCCGGAGAGCTATATAAGAAGGCACGGAAGAAAGGGGAAGGTAAGCTCTGATACCCTCACCATTACTCCTTTATTGAACTGTGCGGCCAACCCTGACTTGAGCGTCGGAGGACTAACCCCGGACTAAGTTCCGGGTCTCCGTCATCTGTGTTTGTGTAGGTTGGACTAGCGGGGATTTTTGGCAGCAACAGATTGGCGCCGTCTGTGGGAACGACGGTAATGGTGGGGAGAACCTACAACCGAAAAAGGACGAGAGCGACGTCCAACATAGACATGGGGGAAGAACCTTCAGGGGAGCTTCCTCCCTCGGCAGAGATTGGACGAGAAAGGGGCCAGGACGACCGGGAAGTGTCCGTCAGATACCAGCGGTCGGCTGGATATTCAGTACGCGAAGGCAGCGACCATCAGCCCCCCGCGGCCCAGGAGTACGTGACAAGGCAGCAGTTCAAAGACCTCCAGGACAAATATAACCGGATGGCCGAGACTATGAGGGAGGTCTCCAAAGCTGTCTCCCATAGGACCGGCGGAGCACCCCCAGGTCCCCACGTCCAGTTTGAGAGGCCTCGAGAAGAAGATCGAAGCAGTACTGGATCGACGAGGGCCGGTCGTGACCCTCAAAGCCGAGCAAGGGAGAGTCCCGTGCCCCGAAGTAGGACGCGACGCGCCACCAGAGACCCGCATGGGGATCAGCACCAAGGAGACAAACAGAGGTCCGAGGACTCGGGATTAAAGAGGATGATCTTAGACCTGAAGGACGAAATCAGAAAGGTGGCAGAAAACCAGACAGGGAACCGCGAGCCCGACCTCACCAATGATACGACCTTAGCTGATGAGGTCATGAGGGACCCGCTCCCGGTCAGTTTTCGCCTGCCCAAGTACGACACCTATGACGGGTCGGGGGACCCCGTCGATCACTTGGAAGGCTTTAAGGTCGCCATGCAATTCCATCGCATCTCGGAAAATATTATGTGTCGGGCCCTCCCATTAACGTTCAGGGGGGCGGCGAGGCTGTGGTATAACCGACTACCGATGAAGTCGATCCACAGCTTCAGCGACCTGAGTTACTTCTTTGTGAAGGGGTTCTCTAGTAGCCAGCCCCTACAGAAGACTACGTTGAACCTAACCAACGTCAAGCAGCAAGAAGGGGAATCGCTGCGGAATTACATGAAGCAATTCCAACAAGAAAAGATCACAATCAGGGGCCTAGACCCGAAGGAGGAGTTCACGGCCCTGCTAGGTGGCGTCAAGGACAAGGAATTGAAGAGGTCCCTGGCGAAGCATACGCCTAGAGATCTGACCGAGCTGAGGGCGCGATGCGATAAGTACATCCAGATGGAAGAAACCCTCCAGGCAGATGAAGAAGTCGAAAGGAAGGCGGCGAGGAAGAGGCCCTTAAGGGTTGACGACAAACCCGTCGAAGAAGGAAAAAGATGAAAGTCCGAGCGCAGTCGGGCCCCAAGTCCACCAAGGAAGTTTGAGAGGTATGCACCCCTTAACCGAAGGCGAACAGAGGTGTTAATGCAGATAAAAGATTCTCCGTATGCCAGGGCCATGAAGTGGCCAGGAAAGATGGGGCGACATCCCGAAAGACGCAATGTGGATAGATACTGCCACTTCCACAGAGACCACGGCCATGACACCGAGGACTATTGGCATCTCAAGGGGGAGATAGAAGGAATGATCAGAAGGGGATACTTAGGCAGATTTGTAGATCGGGAGAAGGAGCGGGCTCCAGAAGGCAATGGCCAGATGGAAAATCACCGGAGAGATGGCGGAGGTCGTTATGAGAGAAGGGGGCTCGCCTGCAGAGGAAATCAAGTACAGCGGAGGAACCGGACACCAGAGGAAGATGAACGCCGGCCCCGAGAGGAGAACAAGAGCCCAACAAGAGTTATAGCGGCCATCTGTGGAGGCCCAGCCGCAGGAGAGAGTTCGGTCTCTGCCAGGAAGGCGAAGGCCTACGCGAGGAGCGTACATGTGGCAGAATGGTTGAACAAGAAGGCGAAGACGGGGACGATAATCTCCTTCTCAGACGATGATCTGGAAGGGGTACAGACCCCGCATGATGATGCCTTGGTTATCACCATGACTATAGGAGATTGCAAAGTGAAGAGGATCTTAGTGGATAACGGCAGTTCAGCTGATATCCTGTTCCTCGAAGCTTTCCGGAAGATGGGCCTCGACGAAGGAAAATTAAAGAAGGTCGAACACCCGTTGCAGGGATTCTCTGGCGTCCCGGTGAAGGTGGAAGGGTCGATTGAGCTGCCGGTTCGGGCTGGCACCGGAGATCGCCAGGTGACGGTGATGATCAACTTCCTCGTGGTGAGCATTACATCAGCGTATAATGCCATACTAGGAAGAGTCGGGTTGAATCTGTTAAAGGCCATCGTCTCCACCCCCCATCTTAAAATGAAGTTCCCTACCAAGAATGGCGTCGGGGAGTGTCGGGGCGATCAGGAGACGTCCCGAAGATGTTACGCCACTACTCTCTGGGGAAAGGAAAAGGCGGGTGAGACGCTCCCGATAGAGGATCTACGTGATGATGCCAGTTATCAATGAGAAGAGCCGGCCGAAGATTTGGTGCAAGTTGAAGCTGAAGAAGGAGATCACACCCGGCAATTCCAGATTGGGGCTACCATGCCAAGGTCGCAGCAAGAAAGACTCATCTCATTCTTACGGAGCAACGCTGACGTATTTGCCTGGTCGGCATCGGACATGCCCAGGATCGACCGAGAGGTAATAGAACATCACCTGAATGTTAGCCCCATGAAGAAGCCGGTGCAGCAGAGGAAAAGGACGTTCGCCCCAGAAAGACAGAAGAAGATAGACGAGGAAGTAGAAAAGTTACTGAAGGCCCGGTTCATCCGAGAGATCCAGTACCCGGAGTGGATATCTAACGTGGTGATGGTCCCGAAGGCAAACGGGAAGTGGAGGATCTGCATCGACTTCACCGACCTGAATAAGGCCTGCCCCAAGGATGCATACCCCCTGCCAAAGATAGACCTGCTCATCGATGCCACGGCGGGATACGAGGCGCTGAGTTTCATGGATGCATACTCGGGGTACAACCAAATCAAAATGGCCGAGGCTGATGTCCCGAAAACCTCCTTCATAACTGAAGGAGGGTTGTACTGCTATGAGGTCATGCCTTTCGGACTAAAGAACGCGGGGGCCACCTATCAGAGGTTGGTGAACAAAGTTTTTAAAGGGCTGATCGGCAAGACCATGGAAGTGTACGTGGATGACATGCTCGTGAAAAGCCTGAAGGCAGAAAGGCACATCCAAGACTTGGAAGAGGC
>NW_024868205.1:98046-161295 GCF_013358625.1 Macadamia integrifolia | reverse complement strand
CTCATAAAGACCTTTGAGGCTACCAAAATTTATGGTAAAACATAAAAACCAAACACAAAATGAAATCTAGACCGAGTGTATCCAATGCATAATAGAGTGAGAAAAGTCCCCAATGGACTGGCCATTGGGAAAAAAGGGGATTCAACTGTAAAAGAAGAACAGAAGGTTAGAAAATTCCATTAGTCAGTACACATGTAATGACCAAATAACAGAAAAACAGAGAAATTACAACAAATTAAGCTCAGACTTTACATTGGGGGGGGGGAGGCATGGGCTTGTAAAATAGAAGTGAGACCATATTGGGTCTTTGATAACATGAACTTCAGTTCAAGAAGCTAAAGTATTTCCACACCTTCAAAGAAGTATGAAGTAAATATTTTGATCGTAGTCAATCAAAGTTCTGTAATTTTAAGGTGTCAGGTAAATGCCTCAAAGAAGTGGACTTGCCAATTCCAGTGGAAAGCAACTGAAGTCAGCTGAAACCAGTGCGTTAGTTGTTCATGCAGTCAAACCCACCCTAGTAGGTGTTGGCTGGCTAATGCAGTTCAGGATAACAATTTGGGCAATTGGGGTTAGCAGAGAGGAGCAATTTGGGCAGTTGCCTCTTAAATCTATCTTTTTCCTCAAACTAAGACACTCAAAATAGAACATAAAATTCTGGAAGAAGCCAAATTTTGAGAACGAGAATCAATTTGAAAAGGTTGATCCGATTCGTTAAGAAGTGATCCAATAAGTAAACGGATCAAATCTGGATACACTTTGAACCTACTGTATTTTCATTGGATTGAACCTCCTTGGCCCTTTGGAAAAGGATAGGATGTTTTTTTTCACATGGATAAAAGTGAATGTTCTTCTCTTGTCCAATCCAAATATATAGGGTAAATAGGATGCGGAGGAAAAAAAAGGGAATATAAGACTCTTTATGCAAAGGCATCAGAAATTTTTGTAGGCATATAATCATTCTTTCTAGCATCTGAAAAAAAAATAAATAAATAAAACCAATCTTGAGGATTCATTGCGAGATTATCCCTATGATGGCTGGTTGATACATCATGATTTATAATGACTGTTTTGATTATGTTATGGAGAAACTAGCATCAAACTTAAAAAAGAGAAGAATTTAAGTTGGCTACAATTTTTTTGTGCAGTATGTCAAAGCTGATAATGATATCAACAATCAACCATCTGAAAGAGAAGAAGCCACATCAGTAACCCAACCTCTGGCAGCCAACTTCTCTAGCATAGAGATAGAGTCAGGTGGTTCTCTGAAGTGCACTCAAAGCAGCAGGGGATCATCCAATAATCCAGCAGAAAGTTCAAATTTTAATTTAAGCAAGATTGGGTTCAAGGATCAGGATGATTCAATAAGTAAAAGCATAATCACTGATCTCAGAAGAACAGGGGACCCTACTCAAGATATGTTGGATTTATTTTTAGGCCCACTGCTCAAGAAACCCCAAAACAAGGAAAAAAAGATTGAAATTACTACCGAGGAGATCTTGGCTTATGAATTCAGGAAGCAAAGTGAAAGCAAGAATGTTGAGTCAGAAGTAGTCTCTTTGGTGAAGAAGAAAAGCAGCCTTAAGGACAAGATCTCCATGTTTCTTGATTGAATAGGTTCTCTGTTCTGGTATGCTGCCATGCGCAAGAAGTGAGGTGGGAATACATGACACAATATCTGTCATTGTGCGTCCAATCTTTGTTTCACATCTTCACTGCAGAACATAAATCTCTCCCTTTGGTGAAGAATAAGAGCAGACTTAAAGACAAGGTTTCCATGTTTCTTGATTGAAAAGGGTTTTCTATTCTGGTATGCTGCCATGCATGGGAACTGGGAAGTGAGGCAGGAGTACATGACAGAATCTCCAAGAGTCCCAAATCAATAGTGCAGCAAATCTTTGTCTCGTATCTTCACCACAGAATGTATTTTTTGCCAACATAAATCTCTCCATATGTCTTTGTGACAAGAGATGCTTTTCAACTCAGCACACACACACAAGTTATCAACTCTTTGTAGGGACTTTACTTAGAGGTAGCATATATTGCTCAATAGTTCGGAAATAAGGCAGCTTCATGACTTATCATTGAAGTTAATTAAGTTATTTGTTCTTACCCTGTCATCGCTAAAGTTCACAGAATGATTTTGGCTAATTTGTAGGAAAAGTTCAAATTGGTGTCTCATTCTTGGATAATTGAAATAGAGAATTTATTTGAACAAGCCATCTAGAACGCAGGAGGGCAGAAGTGCATGTACTATTTGTAAAAACTTGAACAGTTAGAAGCTAACATTAAAATTTGGTTTGAGAACAGTTGGTGAGGGGAGGAATCCAATCACGTTGTGCGTGGAAGCAGAGTCATATAAGAGGGACTGATGTCATGATGTCCAGTGTCTTCTGAAATAATTGATTCAAATCCCATGAAGGATTTATATGATAAGGAAATTATGCTATACAAGATCGAGAAGAGAAGAAGAAGAAATAGAAGAGAAGAAGATGACGTTACCTCTCTATATGAGCTATACGATAGATGGTCCAGAAAAACCCTAAAATTTGTCCCAATACCTGCTCTGTGATTACAATAGATGAAGAAGAAGGAGAAGAGGTTAGAATAGAAGAACAAAGAGGTTAAAAGAGATGAAAAGAAGAAGGAGAAGAAGAGCCGAAATCGAAGTTACTTGCAGAGGAGATTTCACAAGGGGGCTTAGGGCTCCTGTTTCTCAGTCTCTCCTCTCCCTATGCAAGTTCCAAAAGATGTTCGAAACCAGAAATTTGTGTAGCTTATCGATCTCTGTCTCTGGAAGAAAAGAAGAAATGAAGAAGAAGAAGGAGAAAAAAAACCCTAAATTTGTTCAAATACCTCTATGTGAGAAGAAGAAGAGGTTGATAGAAGAAGAAATGAAGAAATGAAGAAATGAATAAGAAGAAGGAGAAGAGGTGAAGAAGTTACCTGAGGTGGAGAAATCGCAGTTCGAAACTTGGTTCTCTCTTCTTTCCTCCCTGCTCTCCTCTCTCTATCGCGGACAATCGGGAACGATCGTTTCAAATTATATTAATTTGAAACGAAACATGGCCGACAGAACAGCCTTCCCTCGTTTCGACAAATCGACCCAGTTTCGTTTTTTTCGACTGTCATAGTTTCAAAAAAACTGAAACGCGACCCAATCGACCCAAACGGTTTTAAGCGTTTTTTCGTTCTATTAATAGAACGAAAAAACGCTAGAAACGTTTTTTATGAACTATACCAAACGGTCTCTAATTATTGCATCATCTGTTGTCCTGCTGCAGTGTTTCTGACTCCCAAAGTCACCTGAAAGATATATCCGTTTACCGCTCCTCCCCTTGGGGTTACTAATTGAGAATCCCACTGGACCCACACTACCGCCCTTCACTCCTTCACAGTGAAACAGTGTCAACCCCTAAAGCTCCATTAATTCCTCTACGCTCAATTAAACAAACTACTACTCGTTTTTAAATATTAAAAGATTGGGAAATTTACTATCACTCCCCTATACTTGACCTATATTTGCTAAAATTCTCGTATCTTTTACTTTTTTACTGATATTCCTCTACTTTTTTATTTTTATATCTATTTTTCTCCTGCTCTTTTTAAATACCCAGATTATCCATCCTTTTCACTTGTAACCTATCACACTCTTTTCCAAATTGATTGGTTCAAACCATGTTTTGAACCAAACCACTAACAAGTTTTGTCTCATCTAATCATCAAGGATGTTGTTCAAAAAAGAATAATTTTGTATCCGATCTATATCTATATTGGCATCACATGTTCCAATTGAGTGCCACACGTTTTTTTAATTTTTTTTTAATCCTTAGAATGGCTAAGCCCAATACCAGTCTAATACTGATAAAAAAAGAGATCGCTAAATTTGGAACAATTGATGAGATAAAAAATAATAATAATAATAATAAATAAACAACATCCCTGATAATTGGATGAAACAAAACTTGTAAGTGGTTTGGTTCAAACCATATTTCAAACCAATCAATATGAAAAAAAAATGTAATAGGTTACAAGTGAAAATGAAGGGATTTAAAGAGATGTAAAAATAAAAAAGCAAGAAAGTATCAATAAAAAAGTGGGGAGCTTTAGTAAATATAGGCCAAGTGTAGGGGAGTGATAGTAAATTTCCCTAAAATATCCAATAAGAAGACACGTGGCATACATGTAGATATTGATAATATTGATAAATGCAATTGTCAATCATCTATTAAAAAGAAAAAAAAAAAAAGGTGTCAATCATCAATTTGGTACGGTTTTTATGGGGTTGAATCGGTTTTAGTTTAGTAAGAATAAACACAAGAGAGTGAGTGTTGGACTGTTCTTACGGGAGACTCTTTCATACCTAAATCAGATCTTTATGTAAATAGTAATTCCTAGTTGAATGGAAGAGTCTTTCATCCCTTTGAAAGGGAGCTTACCTAGGTATTTATAGTTGCAATATGGTGGTCATGAAGAGTCCCAAATTGATAGGTCTCCTAGCTGAGGTAGGAGTCCGAGCATGGTAAGTGATATATTTGGAAGGTGCAGAAGTGGCAGTTGTTTCTGTTATAGGAACCTCCTAATCCCGCCGGATGAGAGGGATTCCCCTTCCTTATAGGGATGAATAGAGTCCTTGCAGGTGATCTTTCCAGATCAGGGTAGATTTGTTCTTTACTTGGAACCCACGTATTTGACTAAGAATGGACTTCCTAGTCAAATACGATGGTTTGGACATGTTCAAAGGAGACCTTTGGATGCCCCTATATGGAGGAGTAACTAGATGCAAATGGATGGAGCTTAAAGGGCTAGGGGTAGGCCAAAACTTACCATAAATGAGTTAATAAAAAAAAACATGCAAAAGTTAAGTCTTCACCTAAGTATGGTATCGAACAGAGTTACTTGGAGGGCTAGGATCCGGGTTGCCGATTCGTGAGTGGGGTGTCCAAAAGCCTTTTTTTTTTTCCTTGGATCCATATAGCCGACCCATTCAGTTGAGATTGTAATGGAATTCCTAGCGACCACATGTTCTTCATGGATTCTTCAAGTGCACTGGAGGCTTGGTCATTTGCCTATCGACCAACCTCTTTCGAGCGCCTGATAGTCGCTCGATCTACTATGTTCCAGCCAACAAATGTGTAGATGTAGTGTAGTAGCTCGGTTGTTGACCTATGGAGGTGGATGTGGCTCAACCTCTCGGTTACAGACCTATAGATGCAAACATAGGTCGGTCGCCCTATAACCGGCTTATAGGTGTGGACATAGGTTGATCATCCTATAACTGACCTATAGTTGTGGATATTACACGGGGATGTAGCTTGGTCACTTGGCTGCTAATTCACGAGCATAGGTGTATGTTGGTTGTCAGGTAATTGAATTTGTCCAATCAATTTATTTGGTCCTGAAACTAGCTCATCCTAGACCCATTTAGACCAGCCAGGTACGCGTATCGCACTAGAATTGGTAAGTACTTTTTACCATAACAAACATATGTATACAGAAATCAATGTGAAATTCTAGGGCTTTTTTATTGGGGGGGGTGTTTCTGATTTCTTATTGGGTTGCTATCAATATCCTTAGCAAAGAAGGCTGCTCAATCTCAAATTTCGAACTCTTGGGAGTTTTCACTATCTTGTACTGTGGAGAATTTCAGATGGGATTTGGAGGAAAGACCTCGATTCATATTTCATTAGCATTTTAGTGGGTAATTTTTATTTGATTTTATGTTTGGTTGGTTTTTCTCTCTAGTGATGGCAATGCCAAAGATGGAGAAAAAGCTTTTTTTTTTTCTTTTTTTTTGGGGTAGCCTTACCTTAGGGATGTCCATCATGTACATTTTTCTAACATTCTTTTTTCTTTAAATTTATAAAATCTGTTAATTCTTAGCCAAAAAAATATTGGGTTGCTATTGGTCAGTCTCCATTTTTTCATTAAAAGAATCATTTGAAAAAAAAAAAAGGTGTAAAGAACAAATACAACCTTGCAATAGCCGGAAACTCCAACAACAAAGCTTAGATACATCCTTCCACCTTTGGCATTGCCATCAACAAAAGGATCTATCTAGCAATCACAAGGAACAAATAATTAACTAGTAAAATGAAAGGATGGATGTAGTTGTGCACCATGAGCAAGCACCATTTGCACTGATGGTGGAAATTCCACCATTGCCAAGGATATTTCCAACTTTACAATTCATTTCTCTAGAAAGCTTGCAAACGGGTTGCCTCTATGAAGTAGTGAGCGATTTTTCACTCAATAAAAGCAAGGTATGATAGAAGAGAAATCCAAGGTTGTTGCACAACCATGGAACAAACCTCCTCACTACTAATGTGGTAACAACAACAGAATATCACATTTAACCCATAGCTTCCGAATACCCGACTCCCTGGCCACTTCCAATCCATACATAAGGGCCGCAAACTCAGCCTCAAAGTTTGTCTTTATTTCTGGGAAATTCCTTAGAAAATAAAAAACACGAGACTGATCATTATGAATGATCCCACCACCTACACCACATTTTCCTAGAATCCCCAATAAGCATTCGTTCATATTTAGTTTCATCCACTCAGGCAGAGCACACCAAAAATTTCCAAGAGATCCTTATGCCTTCGAGGGAAGATGAGAATACCTATCATTTTATATTGGATAACGTCATCAACAGGGAAAATCTGACTTATAAAATCAATTGATAGAAGTTTTATTTTACTTTTAATCAAACCCCAAATTTGATTGGGATTTCTCGAGTTCTTGATATTGACTCAAATTCTATTCCAAACAAATGAAGTAAGGAATTAATATAAAGCCAGCTAGCCAGCCAATCAGCCACACTTCTTTGAGAGAATTCGAGCTTTCCTCTTCCACCACATAGACAAATCCGTATTGGGGTGTCAATCGGTTGGTCCGGCTCAGTTTCGGTCCGGGTTGAGTCGATTTCAGTGTAGGAAAGCTGAAACCAAAACCGAACCAATAAGGAAATTCCGGTTTCGGTTTGGTTTTGGTTTCGGTTTGTCCTCGGTTTCTTAAATCGATTTGTAACCGGGTTGGTTTTAATTTTTGGTCTAGTTTGGATTCGACTTTCCATACAAATGTATACAAAACTATGCAAATTTTGATTTTTTTTAATGAATTTTGGAGTGTTTCGGTTTCTTACCGGTTTGGTTTCGGTTTCGGTCCGGGTTTTGAGTCGGTTTCGGTTTGGTTTTGGGTTCATCCGGTTTTCGGTGCGGTTCAGTTTGGTTTTGGGGTTGCAATACTCGAAACCGAACCAAACCAATAAGGCTTCGATTCGGTTCAGTCCGTGTTATTATCGGTTCGGTACGATCAATTTTACCAGTTCGGTTTAGGAATTGACACCTCTAAATCCGTAATAAAGATAAATGATTGCCACGTGATACCAGAAAATGCCAAAGAAATTCCACAGAGATATAGCAAACCCGCACTCCATAGAGACATGGGGAATGAATTCACTTTCTAAAAAAGTGGTCTCCATTTTATCGATTTTTATCAATTTAATTTATTTCAATTTCATAAAACCCTAAACCATT
Source organism: Macadamia integrifolia (assembly GCF_013358625.1). Classification (NCBI taxonomy): domain Eukaryota; kingdom Viridiplantae; phylum Streptophyta; class Magnoliopsida; order Proteales; family Proteaceae; genus Macadamia; species Macadamia integrifolia. Next base: position 153,754 of record NW_024868205.1, on the reverse strand, counting down.
AATGATTCGTTCGGTTCGGTTTCGAACTGCACTGGTCGGTTTTGGTCAATTGGACCAGTTCAGGTGAAATTTGACACCCTTAGAACATTCCCACGTTAAACTTTACAAAAGTCAACGATATTTATGATATTTTCAAATAAGCCATCCATCTATCGATATTAGGTTCCTCCAATTTATTTAGTCAACGCAATCATACAATATGTAATTAATGAATGGTCAGACCGGTTCAGTATGGATAACTTCTGCAGTTAACATTAAACGAGCTGCTTCCGGTTTAACCATAAAAGGTCCACCCCATGTAAAACTGTAAGGGCCTGTTTGATTTTGTTTATCATGTTTTTATATCTAGAAACAATAAAATTGGTTTTTGCCATTTCTATACTAAGAAACGACTTTTGGAATTGCAAATAGATATTTGATTTTTCTGTTTCCCAAAACATTTTCAACAGTATAGTCGAGTTCAAGACATGAGTGAAGGTACGATGTTATAGGAATGCAACTCACGAGTGAAGGCATGATATTGGAGTTGTAGGTATCCTTCATGGAGATGAACTTCAGAATGATGGGTTGGGGTTTGGGTAGGTCGAGTGAAGTATTAGGTTTTTGATAATTTTTGTCACTCTCATTTGTTTTTAGAAACAAAAAACAAGTCTAACTTGTTTCTCCATTTTTGTTTCTAGACACAAAAATAGGCATAAATTTCTATTTCTGTTTTCAAAAATAAGTGAAACGAAATGGAAAAATCAAACGGTTTTTGAGGTGTTTTCTATTTCTGAGCATTGAAAAACGAAAAAAAAAAAGTTTCTAGAAACAAAATCAAATGAGCCCTTAAAAGTAACTGGGGGCATGTGTAGTGTTTTTATACGACCCGACCCACAGAAACAATGTTTTAATGGGTTTTGCCAATTTCAACCAATCCTAATCGATTCTGATTTTATTTCTTTATTTATTTTTATTTTTTTTTTCCTATTTAACTATCCAAGAGGACTTTAATCACGCACACTAGAGGGGAAAGGGGGGATGAAAGAAAAAGGGGGAAAAATGCATGTGACAAGAATCGATCCTTAGACCTTCCACACTTCTTACGCCTACCCTACAAGCAGAGGCTACAACCAGTGCACTATACACCGGATCCTCGATACCAATTCAAATATGGATTCCTATTTTTAGACGCTGGGTTTACCAGAAAAAATTTAATACAGAAAGGGTACAGAATTTTTTACCAAAACCGAAAAGGGTAGAAAGAGTTGTGTAATTAAATAGTTACTGAATGAAGATCAGGTGGTTGGTACGTCACTGAATGAATCACAGAAAGAGATGACAGAACAATTAAATACGGTTGATGGGAATCCAATTGATCTCTCTTTCCTAAGATGAGAAACTTTCATTAAGGGATGGGTACTTTCCAACAGTTACGTAATTAATGACGACCTTTAATTTATAGCTTTTTACCTCACTTTTTTTTTACCACATTGCACACTCGTTTTGGTGAGGCGTTCACTATTGAACAACCTATCTCGCCCATAGGCTAAGGGGCGATCTGGTTTTGGTTGAATTGAACCAGTCTTTAATTTGGTCTTAATTGGGACAAATTGAAGATGGCCCAATAAGAAAAGGATCTAATTTGATTCGGTTTGGTTATTTCCTGGTTCTTTTCATTTTTACCAGGTTTGGTTTTTTATTGGTTTTAGTTTTGCTCGGTTCATTTTGGTCTGTCTGGTTAGTTTTGATTTCTACCAATTCTATAAAAACATAGATTAATTCGGTCCAACAAGAATGTGGTTCTTTTGAGCTGAGTCGATCAGTTTTTGTCCATCATTTGGGCTAAAATTTGGATAGCACCCTGAAAATTATACCACATTAAAGTCTGGAACCACTCTAAAAATATATCTTGTGTCCTTTCTTTATCTTCTGTTTATACAACATTCTCCAAATTAATTTCAATATCATAGGTTTTCTCATTGGTCTCCTCTTAGGTTACATCATATAATTCACACTCACCATTCCCACTGGGGTCAAAAAAATCCATAGAACGAATCTCTACTTTGTACTAGTGAAACACAAGTAGATGCAATTTCAACTAAAGAAATTTTTCTATCATAAGATGAAGTTTGTGCAAACTGAAATTTTGATCATTGTTGTTCATATCATCATCTAATTTCATATCTTTTATTTAATTTTAAGATAAATCATGCATATATTATTACTAGATTTATTACGAAAAATATTGAAAAAATGAGATAGGCCCACATTGATTAAGCTATATGTTTAAGATAGAAGAAGCCCCCTCCTATGTATCATCTCCAAAGTTATTGCAACTTTCTAAATGAGTAAGTTTTCAGCAAAACTATCTTTCGAATTGGCATGATTCAATTGACTATATTTTAGGTGAAAGTTTCTAAGCAAGGTTGTTGCAGGTGCAAGAACAGCTTCATGGGTGTCAGATGGGCATAAATGCACCACCAACCCACCCTCCATTTGACGCATTATGGAGAAAAATGACCATGTGCAAAAAAACTTCCCCCTTTTTTTAAGGAAAAAATTCTCTAACCACCATAGAGGATTAGAGGGTACGCTGGCCCTTTTTCTCTATCTCTCTCCTCCTCAAATGAAATAACCTCTGTCCCCTATTCACGAAACTCTTTCGTTAGTTCTTATTGATGCGCTCCTTATGCCAGTTGCTCAATAACACCTCTCCCTTTCAATTTATAACTATTACAATATCTAATGGTAATTTCACAATTTAATGGAACCATGGATTTATTATTGATCGTCCCTACCCTAATTGATTGGGTAGAAATGAGCCATTTCCCTCTCCCTGTAGTGTGCTCTACAATAAGACCCAACTCTGCAACTCACTTAATACATGAGGTTTCCCAAATTGTCCATGAACGGATGAACCTCTCAAAATCAGATGCTCTTGGCATTCAATGTTATACCATAAACCCTCTCAAGCTTAGATAAGGATGGAGAACTGTAATATCAGGGGTTGCATGGGTAATAAAAGCTTAGACATTTACTGGTCTGTTTAAAAAAAGAAAAAAGAGATGGGCAGAGAGCATTAACTACACCCCACCCACCGTCCTTCACACGCCCTTATTAAACTCACCTCTTGCACCTCACTCCTCACTCACACAGTCACACTCTCAGCTCAGTCTCTTCAAGTCCAACCTTAGACAAGAACTCTCTTTCATTGCTGCTATGGCTAGCAGAAGGTTCTTCTCCTTCTTGTCATTTCTTGTCATGCTGTTATTGAGTAGTAGCAGTAGTTGGGTTTCAGGCCAAGATAGTGGTGACAGTGATGAAGCAGGAAGTAGAAGAGAGCTTGTTCCAGCCATGTTCATATTTGGAGACTCCCTTATTGACAATGGCAATAACAATAACCTTCCTTCCTTTGCTAAGGCCAACTACTACCCTTATGGTGTAGACTTTGATGATGGTCCTACTGGTCGCTTCTCTAATGGTTACACCATGGTTGACGAAATCGGTAAACCCCATCTCTCTCTCTCTCTTACTACCACGGTGTCGGGATCTTTGATCCGACTAGTCCTTGGGTCACTGTGATACCGTTTACACAGGACCAGATTAGTCCTGGAAACTCTCGTGTGGTGGCCCCAAGAAGTTAGGTGTAGTGAAACTTTACTTCATGAGACGGAGTACTGTGTTCCCACCAAGCCAACTGCACTAACCCCTTGGGGTTCTCAATCTCTCCTCTTCTCTCCTGATATATTGTGATTATGTTGCAGCTGATCTGTTGGGTCTTCCATTGATTCCACCATATTCTGAAGCATCTGGTGAGCAAATGCTTCATGGACTTAACTACGCTTCGGCTGCCGCTGGTATACTTGATGTCACGGGGAGAAACTTTGTGAGTTTCATTACGTTCTTACGTCTCTGGGTTATGAGTAGGGATGTCAATCGGTCGATAGGATTGATTTGGGTATAAAAATTGATTAAACCAAAATATGAACCAATAAAGGTGTATCGATTTTGATTTGATTTTTTATCAGTTGGATTTCAATTGATCATGTAAATATATAAACCAAATCGATTTATTATTATTTTTTTTTTATAAATTATTGGTTGCTATCAGTTTTTTATTGGGCTATATCAATTTCGGTCTCACAAAACCCTAGCCCAAATGATTATCCAATAAGCTCATGCTGATTTTAGTTGGATTCGATTTTAGGCTAGGTTTTGAAACCCTAGTTACGAGTTAGGTTCATGAAGCATGCCCTTATGAATGTCTCATGCATGCGCATCTGTGTGATTGTGTCCCAAATGTAGACTCAAGAGTCAACAATCAAGACCAACCTTCTATTAATATGCATTTCGATCAATGAATGGGTCCTAACAAAAACTTAGTGGGATGATCAGATCCGTCTGATATCAGCTTCTTTTAGTCTCAGACTATGACTTTTTCTACGAAGTGTCAGACTAAGTCGCAATGGATTTTTGTTCTTCCTCAACCACCCTTCCAATCAGACACAAAGATATGCATTTTAATACCTGAGGCACAGCCTTAGGTGTACCTATGTCCAGCTGAACGGTGGTTGGAGCCTCAGTCGCTGGAGAGGAATTGGATCCGTCACAGTCGAAGAGGTTTTTTTTTTGTGTACAGTGCCTTTATTAGGATCGAGATCCTCTTAAATGTGTCAACCCTTCTAATGCACATTGAATGGTTGGAGGCACTTGGGGTGCATGCCTTAGTGCTAACAATCCTCCTACGTACACTGGTGTACTTGAGAGGATATCCAAGCCGGGTTTGTTGTGATTGAGAAACTCATTGTCCAATTTTCAGGGGCAAAGGCATCTTTTCATAGCCTCTGAAAATAGACTACCATGTCTAGCGTAGATAACGAAGACAGGTAGCATTCTTTCTTCCATTTTGCTTTTAGATCTGGAATTATAAATTTACCCTTGCCCAAATGTCTAAAATGCTACTGTGACGTTTGATCAGGTGGGACGCATACCATTCAACCAGCAGATACGGAACTTTGAGAACACCTTAGATCAGATGACAGGCAATCTAGGTGCTGATGGTATGGCCAATGCAATCGCACGGTGCATATTCTTTGTTGGCATGGGGAGTAATGACTACCTCAACAACTACTTAATGCCCAACTACCCGACCCGTAACCAGTACAATACCCAACAGTACGCCACTCTATTGACCCAACAATACAATCAGCAACTCATGGTAATTCACTAATTCGTCCCTTCTAAAGTTCCGAGTTAGTTATGACTCAGTGAGTCAACTCATCAGAGAGGGCCCATTGCATAAATGGGCTTGGGCTTTACCTCATTGAGTATTTGATTTTGAATATTCATTTTCATTGTAGAGCTTATACAATCTCGGAGCAAGAAAATTTGTGATATCAGGGGTCGGAGTCTTGGGCTGTGTACCTAGCATTCTTGCACAAAGTCCGACCGGCCGGTGCTCCGATTCAGTCAATCAGCTCGTCATTCCTTTCAATGCCAATGTGAAGTTGACGGTCGATGACCTCAATGCCAATCTTCCCGGCGCCAAGTTCATATACCTCGACGTCTTCCAAATGTTCCAAGACATCCTCAATAACCCTAGACAATATGGTATGTGCTACCCGGGTCTGACCCGACCCAGTTGACCCCGTTTCCAGTCCCTCACATTTTGGTACCAAATCCTCAATAGATCATGATTGGTATAGGGCTAATGAAATTAAAATTTTCTATCTATTGTTATTGTGTTTTAGGGTTTAGTGTGATCGATCGCGGGTGTTGTGGCATTGGGCGTAACAGTGGGCAAATCACATGTCTTCCATTTCAGACGCCATGTTCGGACAGAGATCAATATGTGTTCTGGGATGCTTTCCATCCAACATCAGCTGTGAATATCATTATGGGAAGGGAGGCCTTCAATGGAAACACCGATGTTGCATACCCGATAAACATCCAACAGCTTGCAAGTCTTTGATCTTTCAGCCAAACAAGTAGAGATTCTAATGTCTCTAATGAATTGAGCTTCTGTAGGTGGTATCATCTATAATATATTGGATTCTGAGAGAGTGTAGAATTAAATAGAACATGAAATAGGGTGTTCTAGTTGCATCAGTTCTTGAGTACTACTGTACTAGAAGTGTAAGAAATGGTGGCTCATGACCCTCGAAACTGTTTTTTTTTCACAACACATCTACAAGTGTTTAAGTTGGGCTGTGCATCTTCGACATGCAGAACATGTGAAGCCCATCAATGGCCCATGTTCAGTGTTTTGTAGATGTGGGTTGGTTCAATTTTCTACATTTATGTTTTCATCTTAGGTCATTCATTCAAGGCCATCCCATTGATAATCTACCTCCAAGATGGTGGAAATACAAATATGTCTTCACTCGAAGCAAAACTAGGGGAAGTAATTTTCAGCAATTGCTTCTATAACCCATGTGAATGTGGCCCAGTATGGCAATAAATGTATTATTGGGTTTAGGTCCCTATCTTGATAATAAATGGGCTGGTTCTACCTAGGGATGTAAATGGATAGTTGAAATCCAAATTCGAATCTGCATCCTTATTCGTAAGGAGCATTTGTATCTAGTCAAAGGGTATCCAGATCCAAATCCGAATTATACAACAACAACACAACTCAGCCTTATATCCCAACTGAATGGGGTCGGCTACATGGATTCAAGGCAAAAAAAAAAAAAACTTTTGAACATCCCACTCACGAATCGGCAACCCGGATCATAGCCCTCCAAGTAGCTCTATTCGATACCATACTTGGGTGAAGACTTAACTTTTGCATGTCCCTTCTTACTAACTCATCAATGATCATTTTTTGCCTGCCCCTAGTCCTTTAGCTCCATCCATTTGCATCTGGTCATTCCTCCGTGTTGGGGCTACCAAAGGCCTCCTTTGTACATGCCCAAACCATCGTAACCGACATTCTCTGAGCTTACCTTGAATTGAGGCAATTCCTAAATCAGTTCTAACCTGGTCATTTCTTATTCTATCTCTCAAAATTTTGCCGATACGATTAAATAATCAAGTAATGACTTTGAGAGTTCTTGAAGTTTAGACTAGTTCTTGAGAATGAGGAAAAATGATAAGATAACTTAGAAATATAGATTAAGAGTAAATTGTATTCATTAGGAAGAAAAAGGTCCGAATTACACAAGTCAAAGATTAAACAGTCAAAATTTTGAATTTGAGATGCATTGGTATATGTTCAGTGGTATCCGAATCCAATCAAAAAATATCCAAATCTGATCACATCTAATCCGAATTCAATTCATATCCAATCCATTTACATCCCTATTTCTATCAGTCCAGACCTTCTAAGCAAGAGAGAGAGAGAGAGAGAGAGATTTTGAACTTCGACATCCTAACCATTGGATAAAACACAAAGCATCAAATCAACAAATATGTTTCGACTTTCTCCCACAATAATGCCCTCCTGGTTAATAAGCCATAAGAATCTTAAAGCATTGCCAGTTGCTGAATATTCATGGGGTATGCATCAGAACATAGCTTTGAAGCATAAGATATCCTGGCAAGAATGTTATTTGCAGCCTCAGTAGGATGAAATGCATCCCAAAACACATACTTTGTTCTGTCATCACAGGGTTGTTGCAGTGGAAGACATGTGAGTAGCCCATTATTCTTTCCCAACCCACAGCAACCCTTGTCAAGCACTTCAAACCCTGTTTTGCACAAATGGTCAGGACAGGAGAGAACTTGTAAAGTCATGCACACCACAAATATAATTTACAAGTTCCTAATGGAATAATAAAAAGAAACAAGGGAAAAGGTTCTCTTTGCCTATTGAATGGGAATTGATGGTTAAAAAAAAAATCAAATCTAAAAAAGAAAATTTTGTAATCTTTACCACCACATGATTATATCATTAATTCAAATCATTTTATATTTGGCTATTGAATTTCATTGTACTTTGCATCCAAATCCTTGGATTTGAAAAATAAAAATTGCATCTAAAAAAAACATCATTGATAATTATGGTAAGAAATTTAAGTGACTTTGTTTTAGGTTTGAAGATCTTCACTTTCCTTCCCTTTAGTTTTCCTTGCAACCAAACACAACTTATATGTTTTAATATTTGTATATCCAACCCATAACCCATTTTGATCTAGGTTCACATTTCATCCATTTACATGGATAGAGGCCCATAGGTTACCACGTGGTTTCCGGTCCTCTCGAATTCTTAATCATCCAATTCTCTCTCTGCACACGATACATGTACATTTTCAAAATTCAATAGTTGTGAAAATTTTTTGGAATTCAAACTCATTTTAACCTCTCAAATGATTCAAACTTCCACAACCGTTGGATTCTAAAAATGTACATTTGTCACGCGCATAAAGAGAATTGGACAAGAATCTGACGATTAAGAATTGAAGAGGAGCTGGATCCTGAGTAGGCTCATAAACTCAATTATTTTTCTCTCTTAAATCTTAATAAATTTCCATCAAATTTGTGCAGAAAATGGCTCTGATCCCCTGAAAACATTTCCATAGTTTTTAGTTAACCTACTTTTGGCTTTAGAAGGCAATGGAGGCCATAGAAACATTCTTCCTTATCTCCACATGAAGTTGTAGACAAGCAGATGGATTATGTTCATGCATGGGCTACATATATAAAACCTATGCAAATGATATAAATACCAAATACCATTAAGAGGAGATTATGAAATTTAGTAGCTAGCTAATTAGGTTACCATAAGATGCTGCATTTGTTATAAGCCTTTTAGAACTTTCAAATAAGTTGACATATATGAATCTCGCCCCTGGAAATTTCCCTTTGTTGAAATGATCAACCAATTTTTGAAGGCCTGAGTTGAAAAGAATGATCGCATTGTTGATGCTCTCATTGCAGCTGCTACTATTTTCCTTGCCGTTGCCGTTATACCGGGCTAACTCATAAGGTATGCAACCAATTTGGCCAACTGCTGTTACCACCACCTTGCGTGCCCCCAACTGGTATAGTTCCTGAACAAGAATATAATGCAGGGTTCTCATTAGAGTCATTATTTTTATTATGAAATCACAACTTATCATTTGACTAATGTTGGGTTCTATACGAAAGCAATTGATCTCACATCAAATGTGAGTAGTCCAATGTGAAGGCATATAAGGATTTAGGCAGCCTTTCCTAAACCTTAACCTTTAAGGATGAGTTCTACCTGAATCCTAATAACCAGCTGTAGAAATAGAACCCTAAAACGATGCAGAAAAGAATAGAAATCATGAACAAATTAACAATCACACAATGAACATGAAGAAAAGAAAGAACCTTATTTCACTATCAATGGAGAATAGAGTTATACATGTGGTCATCCTCACACCTCCCTCAGTTTGCTTATAGAGAAAGAATAACCCTAGCACAAAATATAATAAACGTTATACATGAAATTTACCAAAAGGCCATATATCCCCTTCAGCCAGCTATATTTAAGATGCTTTTTGGTTACATGTGATTAGCCATAGGGGTTGGTAGCCTAATGGAAAGAAGACCTTGCCCCATCATAGTTAGTTGGTTGTGGGTTCAAGATAGTCGAAATGCTCCACTATCCCTTATTGGTCCTATGGAGCGCTACTTGCCGCATGGGGGATTAATCCTAGGGGCTTTAGCTGGTTGTGGGTTCAAGATAGTCGACATGCTCCACTATCCCTTATTGGTCCATTGGAGTGCTACTTGCCGCATGGGAGATTAATCCTAGGGGCTATGATCACTAAAATGGAGTGCCCAAACCCATCTGAGTTGCAAAATTTGAATATGGAAATTAGGTTCAAATTTAGGGTAACTGACCGTTAGTTGGCTGGAATAGTCCTGAAGAAGTGAAGTTGCATAAGATTTGGGAGTGAAATCTCTGCTAGTTGTATAGAGGTCAGGCATAAAATAGTTGTTGAGGTAATCGTTGCTTCCAAGTCCTGAGTAGAAGATGCATCTGCTTAGATGACTATAGAGTGCAGTGTCGTTTCTTCTGAAAAACCTCCTCATCTGTTGCACTGTTGTAGCAAAGTTTGATACTTGTTGGTTCATGGACGTGTGATATCCCTGCATCCATTCATAAATTTCATTATACTTCAATGTCATACTATGAGTATGATTTGGAGATCCAGACTGAATCAGCTAACTGAACCTGGTTGGACCAGAATAAAGTATATAGTAGTCCCTTCAACTATCACATCATGTAAGGACTTACGTAATTTGATAAAATTGCCTAGTCTGTGGTGGAGATGAAATTTCATATTGGTGCCTCTCCCAAATTATAAAAAATACCTCACTACAATTCATAAAGAATATATATATAAGTACTGTTTTACCAAACTAACCATATAACTCATAAAAATATCCATATAACCCTTTGGACCTTCGGACTTTTATTGGCCCTTTGAAATCAATCCACAAACCTGTGTATAATAATACAAGACATCGTACACCCAACACAGGTTGCCATGGCTTAGAGAGAATACTTAAATTTACCAGATTGTTGCCACTTTCATCCCGGATGCCAGACGCCCCTGATGCATAATTTACTCCTCTTAGCAATGTGGGGCCTCTTGCTCTTGAATATGGTGGAATAAAATCCGGAAACCCTAGAAGTTGTGCTGAAATGATAAAACCAATTTGTCAAAAAAAAAAAAAATCCATGTCCAAAACTTGTGTGGGCAATTCGGGTCAAGATGAGTTGGATTGCCCATCACCATCTATATATTCAACCGAATCGGACTAGTCTGACCCATTGTCATATACATGTATGCATATAAATTAAGGGAAAAAATAAGCCTGAAAGACAATGTGGCCCTACCCCTCATGATCGAAAGACGAAAATTCTACTACTTTATTGATGCTAATTTTGCACATGATTACATTGACACTAAGGTCACACTGCTTTTTAGAGAACCCTCTCCCATAAATTATTTATAGATGATGATGAAAACGACCCAAATACAATACAAATAAAATACAAACCTAGGACATCTACTGTGGTTCGACCATTGCTGAACCTCCCAGTGACACCCTGTGGAAAATCAATGCCATAAGGCCTGTAGTTGGCCCTAGCAAGTGTAAGTATCCCATTGTTGTTTCCATTGTCGACCAAGGAGTCTCCAAAGATGAAGAAACATGGAACCTGATTATCATGAAGGTTCTGTGAAGTAACACCCCTATAATTACATAGCCACACCAGAGCCAAACTGATCACCAGAACCAATTGATCACTAGACCCCCTCATGATATGTTACTTTGTTATCCTAGTTCCCCCACTATACTCTCAAGTAGTCTGTCAAAACCCTAGCTAGATGTTCTTGCCAATGGTACCTCCCCTTAGTTCACATTTATATATGCTATTTTTGGGTCCTTAGCATCCTAGCTAGCTTTCCTTAATGGGTGGGCTTCCTGTGATGTATCTCTAGAGTTTCAGAAGAAGAATATGAAGAAAAAGACATCATGAGAGCCTGTCAGAGTAATTGGGTTGTTTTTAGGTTCGGGTCATGCGTCTCTCAATTCTTCCATTTAATGAGGATTGGATTTAAAGTACACAAATAGCTAAGCAGCGGTGAAGAGGGTGATGTCTCGTGAGCTATACAGATCGGAAAGTCGGATGGATCCTCTTAAATACCAACCAACCTCATCTTCATCTTGTAGTGGACAAAAAATATGTCGTACGGAGTTATCAATCGTTGGATCAGAATCGGGTAATTTTTCCCCAAGGTGCTTTTCTATATGTCAAGTGAAAATATAAAGTACTTAATTATTCCATAATGGTTAGAGTGCCACTAGCAATGATTTAGGTATTGCCAACGGGGTTGATAGTCTAATGGAAAGAAGCCCTTGCCCTATCACCATCCAATTTGGTTGGTTATGAATTCGAGTTGGTATGCCCCACTATTGTTTATTGGTCTTGCAGAAATGTTGTTTATCTTATGAAAGCGTCGGCTTAGGGTCTATGGTCACTATCATGAACGTAAAACCAAGGGCTTTTGTCTAATCCTGGGCGACCCAAATTGGAATCGATTCGGTATCAACATTTATCGATCCCATACTTAATACCGAGTTCTCAAACCATGCCATCCATGCATGGATGTTTAATTACTAGCTTTAGAGCAATAAGCGCAGAAGGATTTGTTGGGACCTGGTTTTTTCTACACGGATGTCTTATTGACATAACATGCAGCTAGATTTTTCTTGTGATGAGGTAGAAATTTTGTGGATCGATAGACTTCAAGATCCTTGCTCATATGCTACATATGTGGCCAATCTGAATTTTCAAAGTGGCGAAATAAGGAATTAAAAATTTTGGGCCAACTGAGGGGTAAAACGGATCCTCTTCCATATCATTGTAGGTCTAACGCGCATCTAATGATTGAGAGGACGCAATTATGCACCTTACCTCAACACATGGACATGTATCCCCAAGTCTTTCTAACTGTTGGATGTGTGGGTTGAGCCTTCAGTGAAGTGGAAAGGATCTAAATACATCAAAAGGGTGCCCATGACTAAGAAGTACATGGACACAAATGATGGAATATGATATTAGATGTTCGAATAAATGATTGAATTTAAAGGTGAAATTCGAGGTGTGATCTATTCAAACCATTTCATCCTAGTGTTCAGTGGTCAGACTTTCCGTAACTCTTGTAAATGGCAAAACTGGGTATGCTGGTTAGGGGTATTCTTTTATAATTAATTCCTCCAAATATGAGCATGGCTCCTAAAGATCAACAGAAAGATTATCAAATGAATGATAACATACACATTCAAGATTCAAAACTTTCCATAGAAAACTGGAATACTAGAGGGGCCAGCCTTGAGGTGGAGATTCCATTTTATATGTGCTCCCCCATGTGGGGAGGCACTCCATGTGGGTAGAGAATCCAAACTCGGCCGTCAGGATGCCCAGGCTATGTTTGTCTCTCTTCAGCCTCCTTGAAAAGGACCATCCTACTCCTAACCTCTAATCTGCTACTTTCTAGACAAATCAGTATTTGTTTCTTTAATGAATGCAGGTAGCATCATATAAACCATTAATTAACCAAGAGTATCAAAGCCATTGGTTTAGGATATTTAATCTTTGTTGATTCAAAAACTAGCGATTAGATTGTTTCAAACAAGATTGTGATGCCCACGATCCAAGGCTCTTATATAATCTGAGGTTAATTAGCAGCATTTCCATCAAAAATAAATAATTTAATAAATTATAAAGATAAGGGCGAATCTGCTTTGCTTTAGCAAAGAGACAGGAATATAGAAAGGTAGTTAAAAGCAAATGTTCAAGTGGAATAATGGAAGGAAACAAAGCAGAAGATGGTCGAATCAAGTCCGAAATCCAAGAATGGGGAATCGTTGCCAAGGCGCATGGCCTTGCATCAAGACGGGCCCAATGATAGCATAGGTGGGGGTCATGAATAAGGTTGGATTTTTATATTTCACAAGGGTGGGAGGCTTGAGACTGTCTTTTTTTTTTTCTTTTTCTTTTTTGGTTAATAAAGGTGTTTAGGTTAGCTTACGCGTAGGGTGAATTGGGAATTATCTGGATAGATGCACGGTCCTGAGTTTAATTCTCCATCTGTGCATTTGTGATACGGAATGTAGCAGGGATTCCAAATAAGAAAAAGCAAAGGCGTGGAAACCCAAGTGAAGAAGGAATTGTGAGAGATGATGAAACCATACTTGGGGGTGCTTGTTTTAACCCATAGAGAGACCAATGCAATTTTGATTTATCTTCAAAACCTAGAAGCTGTATCATGTAAAACCTCTTCTCGTAAAAAACTTTGCGAGAATGCATTGTGAAAGTCTAATTGACAAATGGGCCACCGGCCTGATCTTAAGACACAGCGAGAGAGAGAATGATCCCGATGATAATGGGTTTCACCACAAGACTAAAAGTGTCTGTGTAATCAATAATATTATGTTGTTGATGGAACCCTTTAACTACTAAATGAGCTTGAAACATTGTCCAATTTTGCCACAATCTTGACTTTGCCACAACTTTACCCTGATACACTTGTTAAGGACATGGATAGAACTCATCCTCGAAAGTTAGTTGTTAAGAAGAAGGTACCCAAATACCTATAAATCTCCACATCGCCTGCATCATCTTTCCTCCCCCTTTCCTACGCCCCGAAAATCACTACTGTCCCGCACCCTCTGCATCTCCCTCTCCCTTGCTCCCACCCCTGCTGTCTCTTTTTCCACCACTCTCCACCTCGCACTGCATTAACTGTTTCAATTGAAACCAAACCAATTTATAATCGATTTTGAATTCCCAACCAAAACTGAAGGCCAAGCCCAACTTTGGCCCAAAAATTATCCATAGTCTTGAGCCCAACTGCAAACATGTGTTGAAATAGCAGCTGTAAGCCCATTAAAGGCATACATCCCATGATGGGCATGAAGCACAATCAGGCATAAAGGCCCAAATTGCTCAACTTAAACATGATTTAGAACCAACCGGTTTAAAGTTTTATCGATTTTAATCGGCTTAGAACCGGTGGTTTGTTGGTTCAAAACCAAACCAAACCAAATTGATTATTATTTGATTTCAAATTTCAGAAATCGAAATCGAAACGATTATTACTTCGTTTATCTATAGATTGAGAGGAATGTAGAACATTAGCTGAGTCCCCCAAGTTTCCTCCTGGGGTTCAAATCTTCTGCGGTAAGCAGTAGTGAGGATCCAACGGCTGGAAGGGCCTCAGGATGCACCCCAGTTGGTAGATACTCATTGCCTACCCACAGAGGATTTTTACGCCTGTAGAGGTCAACAAGGAGGATATTAGAGGACGCAAACAAGCAAAATTGTGTCTCCATACTAAAAAAAAAGGGAGAGGTTTTCCACATTGCCAATGTAGGAAAGAATCTGCATGAAACACCATTATCAGTCTGAAAAAGATATCATCCACGTGGACCCCACATTTTCAGAATAGATGAAAATAAAATAAAAAAATACATGTGTTGAACCCTCACTTTTGTGTGAGGACGTGGGAAAAATCCACACACAATGTGTGATTTGAGCTACATTGCATGTCCACACCTGATTCGGAGTGGGCCACCATGGATATTAGTTTGGAAGTGTGATGGTCTGTTACAATCCCATTCAGTCATAGGGTTCCGTAAGGGATTTGGTGAGGATTGATATAGTCTTGGGTCCTAAGATTCATATCAGAAGCTGAGAAAAAGATCCTCACCAACGCGTTGGGCGTCCAACGGCTGAGAGGACCCAGAGACACACCCATGGGTCCTCCCAGCCATCGGATGCCACATTGCGCGCCCAACGCACTGGGGAGGAGCCGGATCCCAGAAGCTACCTTTTTAGCCCTTTCCTAACACTGAACCGGTTAAAGAAAATTCAGTCCTGCATCCAATTGTTTCACCTTTGAGATCTCATGAGCCAAAAGATAAATGTTTTGATTTGAGACCTGAATTTAGCCCGTTATCAGTTTCTATGGTGATGGTGATCTGCGAGGGAGAGAGAAGTCACAAGGAAATCCCTCATGTTATGCCAGCTTTATCCTTGCCTTGCAAATTCTGCACAAGTATCTCTCTAAAGCAAAGCATAACCACTTCATTGACAACCAGAGATAAGGAAAGTACCTCCTTTGCATCCACTCAGTGCTATATAAAGTGGCAATGGAGGAGCACCAATCTGATTCAAATTCACTAACCTCAAATAATGGCAAGCAGTTCTTGTCTTGCGGTCGAAGAAGAAATACAGGTTGAGCATATTCTACCAGAATGGTGGATCTCAATTACAAGGCATGGAGAAGAAGAAGGAACCAGTCAATCTCCTATATATAAGCTACAGAGGGTTCCCATGACTTTGAGAGAGATTGAGAAAAACAGAGGATGCTATGAGCCAATTGTGGTTTCCATTGGTCCTTTTCACCATAAGCATCCCAAGCTTCAGACAGTACAGAAGCTCAAGGCTACAATTGCGCAGAAGTTCATGTCAGGCCGAGACACCAGAAAATTTTACCTCAATTTTGTTGAGGTAAGCCACAAAGCAAGGGACTGTTATGCTGAAGGTTCAACTGATGCATTCAACAATGATGAATTCATGCGCATGATGTTCCTGGATGGTTGCTTTCTTCTCCATTTCATTGATGGTGCAGTGAGAGGTAGGCTCCACGATATGAAGATGAAAGATGACCAGATAGCTTTTGTGTTAAGGGACATGTTCTTGCTAGAGAATCAACTCCCATTTCTTGTCCTCGAGGCATTGATGAGTTTTCGGTTAACCGAAGGGCAACAAGTGATCCGAAAATTCATTGGGAGGCTATCTTGGGGCAACTCCTCTTCACAGGAATATGATCATCCTCCTCATCTCCTCCACCTACTCTGGAATGAGTTTGTTGGTGCTACACCTTCTCCAAAGATACGGCTATTTAGACAGAAAGATGACCATTTCTTTCACCCATTCAGATCAATCCAAGAGCTTCAAGCTGCCGGGGTAATGTGCAAGAGAAATACTAGTAGTTCAAGCTTGAGAAGTGTTAGTTTTGTACCTCACCTCATCCATGGTGAGCTTTTACTTCCTGCTATTCCGGTTGATCAATCAACCAAAACTGTGTTTTTAAACCTGGTAGCATATGAAGCAAGCCCTGATGCTTCTAGTGACTTTGCCATCACCTCCTACATCTGTCTCCTGGAGTCACTTATTGCGAATGCTGATGACGTGAAAGAGATGAGATCAAAGAACATAATCTTTAATTTCCTTGCTGGTGACCAAGAAGTGGTTGATCTCTTCCACGATTTGGCGGCCAACTTGGTACCAAATCTCAGTGAATACCGAGAAGTTAAACTCCTTATTGAAAATCATTATAGAAGGAAGATGAACATTGTGCCTGTGATGTTATATAAATTCTATAGGAGTTTCAGGGGCCAATGGACCCTTTTTGTTTACATAACAACGCTCGTGATCATGGTTATATTCATTGTTCAGACCTACTTCGCTGTCTTTCCAATAAAAAGGTAGATACTTGAGAACATAGAGATTTGTATAATTGATATCTATCCCTTTTCCTTCAAAATTTGGGTATCCATCTGTATTTGTTGTTCCATAGTTTCATAGGTCTTGTTTATGTTTATTATACATGATTGTATTGTTATGGTTTCCTAGCACAATATTTTGTAAAGCTCTTTCGCTTGAAATCTGATGATACAAGAAGACCTTTTTTCACCCAATTGTTCAGGAACACAGATTAATCCTTCTGCATATGCTTTGGATCACTTGCATCACCAAACAACTTAAAAGATGTCTTGAAATGGAGTACTTATCTTGGATATGCCTGACAATAAGGAGCTCCACCCACAAGGAGCTCCCTGGTGGTTGTTTACTTTTGGGAAAAATATAATTTTTTGTTGGGTTTCATTTTTTTTCCTTTGGATTTCACAATTAGTCAAATGGATTGACCTGATCCTCTTTTAGTAGAGATTTAAAGCACAAATAACTCCAGCATTTACAAACCAAACCTGATTATTTCTTTCTGAGGTCCATAAAATGAACAAATGTTCTTCAGACTGGATTGGGTTGGGCAGTGTATGTGGATTATGAGAAGAAAATTTAAAAAATAAATATTAGGGAAGTAACCTAAAAAGTTCAGAGGGTAGGTGTTAGTAAATATTTTTAGTAAAGATTCTGGCTCCATGTAATTTGAGTACAACCTAAACCCTGCCTAAGGTTGTATTAGGGGATAAGATGTCCATCTGCAGCCTAGGGTTATCAGGTGAACAATGCTACCTTTATATCCAATGCATGTTTAGACTTTGAGTTCTGATTCAGAATCCCGTCTTGGGTATCATGAAAATCTCCAGATGAATCCTGTTTTCTTTTGATTGTAAATATTGAAAATCCTGTTTGCTTTTGCTTTTGGTGTTCATTCTTGTATAATTAGTAGCATTTCAAGGAAGGAAGCACCCCCAAATTCTTCTACTTTCAAAACCACTATAGCTTCATCAAAATTTGAAATTTTAATAAACCTGTCTATTAATTATCATTCATTTTCTTTTTAATTGGAGTAACATCTAATCTAATCACAATATTCACAATATTCTTTTCTACTTTTATGTTGTTTCTTTTTTCTTTTTCTTTTTTTTTTTTCCCTAAATTTTCCAAGATGAAGCTATTCAAGTTGTTCCACTTCACCACCAACATAAAGTGGGAAGATTTTGGGCTCCTGGGTGATCTTGCTCTAACTATGAATGTAGTTGTTCCATTGGTGATTTAAAGCCTTTAGAAGTAGAAAGTGAGGCTGAGCTGGCTCCCCTAAGGTGGTGTTTCTGATCACAGATTTTTCACTAGCCTCCATTATGGATTTTGGTGGTTCAATCAGTATGAACATATGCACTTGATTTTGAATAGTATAAATGTGTAATGTCATAAAACAATTATAAATATTCAAAAGAAAACTCCAAAACTGAAATTTCCTGAATGATGATTGAAATTTCTCAAAAAATAACATGTAATACTGTCCAACTGCACAATGTCACTTTGAAGGAAAGAAATAATAAAGTACTCCATCCACTAATATTGCGTTGCTGAAACCAGTTTCTATATGGGAATGCATGGTCAGACTTGACATAAGACTGCTTCTGACCAATACATGTTTTGCTGAAACCCAAGTTGATTTGGGACCATCCTAAGTGATTTTCAATTGTCAATTATGTCAAGGAATCCTGAAACTAATGGTACATTTGAATGTAATTTACAATAATAACATACTCTGTGTACAAACATGTGTATATTTCACAAAAAGAGGAAAACAGAAAACCATGGAAGATTACAACAAATTTCTACTACCAGTAATCTCCACAAGAACACTTGCCATCCTTGAAATGATGGAAGCGTTGGAGGTCTCTGAGGATTATCGGCCTACCAAAGATCATTGAAATAAGCTTTGCAGCAGAATGACAATCTCCACAGATGCGAAGGTTCTTCACTACACGTATAGTTGTCCCCGGGGGAGTGTTTATTAGTCCAAAAGCAATTGCCAACTTTTCACTATGATATCTAAGAGTGGCTTCTTTCTCCTCCTCTCTCATGTCTGCGTGAACCACCAGAGAAGTATCAGGCACATATCCAACCAACTTCAATTCTTTAATCAAATCATCTAATATCCTGTGCAATCCCCTAGACTCAGAATGTGTTCCATCTGCTGAGAAGAACTCGTGCACCACATTATCCACCTCGATAGAGCTACATCCTGGGATCTTTACCACTCCTCTATCTTTCATCATCTTCCTCAAATTATTGACATCTTCCCATCTCCCAGCTCTTGCAAACATATTTGATAATATCACATAGTCCCCTCCATGTGAGTCATCTAATTCAAAAATCCGCTCCATCACATGCTTTGCCAATTCTACATCGTCATGACTGCTACATGCAGATAATAAAGTTCGCCACAATATGGCCGTGGGATTGATTGGCAGGTCCTCAATGAACCGAAAAGCCTCATCCAAGCGCCCTGCTCGACCAAGCAAATCAACCATACAGCCATAATGTTTGATACTAGGAACAATTCCATAATGGTCAACCATGCTACGAAAATATTTGCACCCTTCATCCACCAACCCTGTATGACTGCATGCGTATAAAATACCGAGAAATGTAATTTCATCCGGTTGGACACCTGCTCGTTTCATCTCTTCAAAGATAGAGATAGCTTTGCTACCACGTCCATGAATTGCATAAGTCACAACCATCGCTGACCAAGCCTGTGTATCTCTATACTGCATATCCTCAAACACAGATACAGCATCATCCAAACTCCCACACTTTGCATACATGTCAATAAGTGCAGTGTTCACCTTTACATATTCATTGAACCCATTCTTTCGAATGTACTCATGTATCCACTTCCCCAACTCCAATGCACCCAACATAACACAAGAAGAAAGTACACTAAGCATAGTAACATAGGTGGGTTTGAGATTGCTTGCTTGCAATTTCCTAAACAAGGCCAACGCCTCGTTAGGCCTGCTGTTTCTAGTATAACCTGTGATCATGGCATTGTAAGTAACAACACAGGGCTCCAAAATCTTGTCAAAAACTCGGCTTGCGGCATCCACATCATCACACTCAGCATACATGTTGATAAGGGTGGGGTGGACATAGACATTATGGTGAAAACCATGTTTGATAGCAACGCAATGCAGTTGTTTACCTTCTCCAATGGCTTTTGCATTGGCACACGCCTTGAGAAGGGATGGAAACGTGTAGTCATCAGGGTGGAGGCCCAAATTAAGCCCACGGGCAAAGAGATCCACGGCACGAACTGGGTAATGGCTGCGAGCATACCCACGAGCCATGGTGTTGAAGAGGACGATATCAGGTTGGGTAATTCTGTCGAACAGGTGTTGGGCGTGATCCATGGAGGAAGATGGGTTAGCAGTACATGAATTGATGAGCTTAGTGAGAACAGAGATGTCGTGTTGGAGTTGGGACTTTATGATTGCAGCTTGGATTTGCTTGGTTTCTCTGAGGGAGCTGCATCTGGGTAAGAGAAAGAGAGGAGGAAAGGGTACCTCATGGGGAGTTGCAATGTTGGGGGAAGACAAATGGGTTAGTTGTAGGGTAGAAGTTGCCATTGCCATTCTTGAGGAATTAGGCTTTGCCCTTATCAATCAGCATTTCCTTCTATTTCTGGGTCAAAAGCCAAGTAGAGTGGGTATGTCATAAGAACCCACAAGCACCCATTCCAAACCACCATAACATGAGACTTATCACAGCTTATCAGCTCAAAAATATCTTCTATTCTCTGCTAGATGCAGACAGCACCGACGGATAGTGGATAAACCAGGAAAGGGTGTTTCTGCAAAAGCATGTAGTACCATAGTTAGAAAATTCAGATTCAGGAATTATTCAGAACAATTCGTTTTGTTAATTTAAGAATCTGGTCAAAAAAAGAGGTAAAATAAGCATGCTAAATAAAATTCGGGTTTGGATTCAGATTCAGACTCAGGAATTTTTCGTTTACAAAAAAATCGTACAAAAAATTGGATGTTATTTTTTATACATGTTTCACATTAGCAATCAATTATTATATGTGCATAATATACAAGTGATATATACACCAGAATAAATTTTGTTTCATTAATCATAAAGAAAAAAAAAAAAAAGGGCAACCCAGTGCATGAGGCTCCCACTACTGCAGGGTCTTCGCAGGGGAAGCTGTTTTCAAATTTCAAACCTATGACCAACAAGTTGCAATAGAGCAACTTTACCGTTGCGCCACAGGCTCACACACTTAAAAATTCAAAATCATAGCTTTTAATCCACCTAAAGTGAGAGCCTACAGTGCACCCCCATAAGCAACCATCAGTGAAGGTGTCAAGTTAAGTAAGAGGCCAAAGTGCAGCACCAGAAGAAATAGAATCTACAGCTCTAATGTTCCATTAAAACAACTATCTGTGTTTATAAAAGTGAAACCAAGACTTGTCCTTAGAAAGGATCAGATCCCCCATAGTGCCCTCCCGAAGAATGGCTCCTTCAAAACACTAATAGGGAGACTATGCCATGTCTAACAGTCAAAGATCGTCTACATGTCCCTTGTTCATTCATTCATTCACAATGTTCCTCTTACGATAATTAGGAGTTAGGGGTTGACAATTAACAGGTCCAAGGCCAGCAAATTACATGGTTAGAAAAGAGATAAGTACCAAAAATCTTCTCTGTTTAAGTGTAAAGTGTTATGACACAGTGCCAATGTAAAACCATAATTAAAAGCTGCTGGGCAACGAGTTCATAAAAAGGTCACATCTCAGTGATGTTTTGTTTCATACAATGTGGGATTGAAAGAAGAAGATGCCCTAGTTGTTTCTATCATTGAGAGAGAGAGAGAGAGAGAGAGAGAGAGACAGGGTAGGCTCAGTTCAAAGGGGTCCAGAATCAAGAGTAGTCTCTCAGGTAAATTCACATACATAGGGAGTATTATTTAGTGCCCGGAACTTATAATGAAAAGTGCATCAAAACCCCACTTCTGGTTTCATCATCCCCTTCGGTTTGAGACTATTGCTTCCATTAACGTGTTTGTCAATTAGAACTCAACAGGAATTCGGTGCCAATTCTTAAGAATCGTTCACTAGCATAATAATAATAATATCAATCATTATTTAACAAATAAGAAGTGGTAATGGGAAAAACAGAGCATTAAAAAAAAAAATATATGAGAAAGATAGATACCGGGTATGGAGAATTGCAGTGGCTGAAATCAGATTAAAGTGTCGACCCTTGTTAGAATCTCTTTAGCTTTGTCTGAGGCTGAAGCGCAAACTCTCCTGGTGCGGATCGATGTCTATAATAACTGTTTTTGTGCTTCTTGTTCTCAAGAGCAATGGAAGAAAATTCAGAATCTTATGTGCTAAAAAGAAATGATATTTAACTGAAAAATCAAGAACCCAAAATAGAGAGAGTGAACAGAAAGCGAAGTTGCTGAGGGAACCAGAGCGAGATTAACGGAGGAAATGAGGGTAGAGCAGCAGACTGCCTCTCCCTCTCCCTCTCCCTCGAGTTCCCGACAGTCGAAACTCAAAGGCTATGAATGGTTGAAGTTGAGTAGCGTAAAAAAAACCCCATCCAAACAAGAAATCATAATTTTACCATAAAAAAAAGGGTAATTTACAACGCCACCCCCTGGAGAATGCCAGTATTATAGGAACACCCCCTCACTTTCACCAAATTAGACTCAGACCCCCTACCGTCAGTCACTGTTATGTCATCTATTATATTTTTCTTTTAATACCAAAATACCCTTTCTAAATGTTAACTACCTAAAATACCCATTTACGGTATTATACCCTGTTCCCCAAATTGAGACCTAACACATTCCCAATCTCCGTGAAGAGCAGCGGCGATCGATCTCCGTGAAGAGCAGCGGCGATCGATCTCCGTGAAGAGCAACGGCGATCGATCTCCGTGAAGAGCAACGGAAGCGGTGATAGATGGCGACAAGGAAGGAATCACGGCGGAGCTTCTAAAGACATGGGGTTATGGCAAGATCGATACTTGCAATCTCCAAATTGATTTCATCACAACCCTTCCGGCAAAGGTGACGACGGCGGATTTCATCACAACCCTTCCGGTGTTCCTCAAGGCTTTTCAGATTAGCGGCTATGAACCCCCTTCCGGCGACTACGGCGGTAGCAACAACAGAGATTCCTTCACCTCAGCTCTGATTCCGATCATCTCCAAGGATATTGCTGTGATAAAAGCTTCAGATCAAATGGGGAATGAGAAGATCGGTGGTATAGAGAATAAGGAGAGAGAAGACAAAGATTTCATTCATGCGGATGCAAGTACGGCAATTGAAGAACAGCGGCAGCGACGACGAACGAAGCCGTGGAGGGACTTGCGGCGACTCGCGGAGCAGGCTTCTTCATCCTTTCATTTTTCGATGTGGTTTTGGCTGCACTTTTTGCATAGATCTCTTTCCTTCCATTTTTGATTTGATGAAGAAGACCTTCTCTTTTCCCTGTTGGTTTTCAGGATTTGGAAGCTTTGGCATGAATCTTGTCTCTTTGTCTTGGTTTTCCCCTCTTTATATGATCTTGTATGTATTGATCATAGCTCTTAATTGGGATGGATTGATTGTTCGGTTTTCAGGATTTACAAGCTTTGGTAAGAATTTCGTCTCTCTGTCTTTGTTTTCCCTAATTTGGCTGCACTTTTTGCATAGATTTCTTTCCTTCTTATGCCTTTGATAGCTATTATCAGAATGAAGGGAAAGCTCAAGACTCCTGCAATTTCAAGGGCATGGCCATGGAGAGAGAGTGATACAGAGATAATGAAACGGTATACGTGTGAAGAGAGGGGTATTTTTGGGATAATAAGATAAGGGTGTTTTACTTATAAGGGTTAAAATGTCATTTCATAGCATCACTTAACAGAGACTGACAGTAGGGGGTCTGAGTTTAATTTGGTGAAAGAGAGGGGGTGTCCCTATAATAATGGCATTCTCCAAGGGGTGGTGCTGTAAATTACCCTAAAAAAAATGGGAAAAGAACAGGCATGCTAGCATCCCATGCCTTGATCGTTGGATTAAAAGGGTCAAATCTACACCGTTGGGTACTTATTGCCTTAACCTATTCAGCCCCGATATTCTACCGTCAGTCTTCTTCTCCCTCAGTATCTCCATCACCGTCACCATCCCCTCTTCCCTCATGGCGCTGCAACTGATCTCCTGCAGAAAATAAAAAAAAAAAAAGTTTACGTCACAATGGAAAATGGCCGCCAGCCAGAGAAGGGTTAGGGTTAGGGATCGGCGACGACGGAGATATAGGTTTCACTGTCGCGATCAAAGAAGAAAGGAAGGGAACACACGAAAAAGGGAAACAGAACAAGCAAGATCAAAACCTCTTGTTCATGTCGACGTCGGCTTTCTTGCAGACGATGTTGGCGAATCACCTCCCAATACCTTTGATGGAGGTCATGGTGAACATGATCTTCTGCTTTCTGTCGACAATGGTGTTCAGAACACGAAGAATGTGATGGAAATCTTCGTTTGCAATCAAAGACTAAGATACATAACAGAAGAGATTAGATCCAATTATCAAATCGACTGCTTTAATGATACAAAAATACAAACAAATACATGTTTCTGAAAGAAGCAAAGAGATGAACAAACAAAAATACTGAATCTGAGTGAAAGATTGAAGAACATTTAATTTTTTTTTTTAATTTTCTTATTTCGTTTTCAATTGGATTCTGCTTCTACAACATTAATGTTGTTTCCAAGCTCACTTCTTTAAGATTACTTAATTTATTTATTTCTGGGAAGGGAAGACTACATTTTACTTCTTTGTTAGATTTAATCATTCAAACTACGACTTGGGTTGGACTAGCAAGAAATTGCAACTCGAAGATGGATGACTTAAGTCTTAAGATAAACCTTGTATAAACTCATCATGAAAATTAAGAACCCTAAATAAAACTTCAAGAAAACATAATTGTCGAGTAATTTCAAATGGGTTTGTACTGACTTCCATTTTTTGCAGACTCGAAGTCATTTATCAGCATAAATTATGGCCAAGTCGCCGACAATATGCCTCCGCCATCTCTGATGGCGAAGCTGCTCCAGTCAACCTCGATCGACAAGGTCAGAATGTACGATGCCAATCAGACAATCATAAAAGCCCTAGCAAACACCGACAAATCTTTCTTTTGATAAGATTTAGAATACCATCTATTTTGATGTGAGCTCCAAGTTTGGTTGCCTTCATCACTGCTCCATTAAGGATACCCCAAGGAATTGTTGTCTCTTGGGGTCTTCCTCTTTCTATCATCCCCCCCACCCCCCCACTTTGAGGGCTCCCCTATGTTTTGGTTTCCTCTTTTGTAAGTTGTTAGCCTTGTTTATTCCCCCCCTTCTTCCTTGTCTATTCTTCTCCTACTTGGTAATGAATTTATTTATTCATAATAATAATAATAATAATAATAATAAGGGTAATTTACAGCATCACCCCCTAGATAATACCACTATTAGAGAGACACCCCTGCATAATTTCAAATTATGCTCACATTCCCTACCATCAGTCTCTATTAAGTGAGGATTTGAAATGACAAGTGTATCCTTTTGACTAAAACACATGACCCCGATCACATGCCCTTTATCGTCTTAAACTCCAAAATGTGAAGAGTAGCGGCGGTAAAGAAGGAAAGAGAAATGATGGAAGGCAGCTGTGCTACCTTGCTCGTTAATAATAAGACCCAACCCATCTCTCTTTCTCTCTTGCTCTGTCATAAGGTGTTGGGCTAAAATTCTAGTATTCTGATGGTTGCAAGAGATCCTACAAGCCCACCACAACGATAATGTTGGAGGAGTGTATTAGCTTCCTTTAAACCACTGAAGTACGCTCCGTGGGTGGTTGAGTAATGTGTTCTATGTGTGGATTCCCCTGCAAATAGAATTTGAAGAGGCAGAGGAGAAGGACAAATTCCTTCAACAGAGTCACTGTTGTTATTTTTTGGCAATGGCTCTACCATTAAATCCAAATCATCGCCGCTCAACCCAGTGCTACATAACTGTAAGAACCCATAAACAAAGGATTGCTTCCCCATTGGGTCCTTAGAATGTTAGAGAACTTTATCTCCTTCTCATGACTATGACTACAGTAATTCACACACCCATTGTTTTTTTGGGGCTCAGAATCTGAAAAGAAAATAGAGACCGTTGTGGAGACTACATTTAGAATTAGGTGATTTACATCAACCTCCCCTGGCGTTTGTCAAAATTACATTGTCCCCCCTAAAAATCCAAAAATTACATTTAAACCCACAAAATTGACACCATGAAAGAGGTGTTAGTTTTTGAAATAGATACCAGCACATAGACATGCTTTCTAATACACAGAGCATACCACAAATATCTCTCCCTATGGATTATAAGACGCAATTTTATTCTTCACATCAATTACCCGTCTGATCCATTAAATCGGAATTCATCAGAGGCCTCAAGGACATAACAGCAACGAGGGACGCCCAAAACAAACCAATTCAAAACAAGTAACTGTCAACAGAAAATGAAGATCACTCCAATTCAGAATGACAAATACAGCAATAAATCCCTAAACCAAGATCCATAAAACCAGTAAATCAACTAATAACCACCAAAACAGATCACAAACGATTCTAAAGATCACAAAATACTCAACAAATTCTCGAGCAAAGATAAATAAGCCACAAATCAAGATTGAGGAAAGCCTCGATAACAAATGAGACCGACATACACTGACTTGAAAAAAATAACTTTCAACAAACTGACTAATCAAATTGCTACCACAAGATGAAGGAGAAAAGAGAAACATGAGCACACAAAATGATTAACAATAAAGCAAAGGAGAGAGAGAGAGAGAGAGAGAGAGAGAGAGAGAGAGAGTAAAATCAGAGAAGAAGAAGAAGAAGGAGGAGAGACAGAGGTGAGTTCTGGGCAAATGGAGGAGTGGTAAATGGAAAGAAGGAGAGGAGAAGTTATCGCCCGTCGCGTTTCGACTAGCCTTCGTCGAAGAGGAGAAGCCTTCCCATCGCCTGGTTCATCGCTTGTGGCTTCCCTGAGGTATGTGCAGAGAAAACCTAACGTTAGATATGGGAATAGGGGATTTGTTGGGATGAAGATATATGAGGGAATTTTTGGGTTTTCAAAAAGTTTCATTGAACCTAACGGCATAACCCAAAAAATATGCTAACGATTTCAACTTTGTGAATTTAAATGTAATTTTTAGATTTTTAGGGGGGATGATGTAGTTTCGTCAAACGCCAAAGGAGGTTGATGTAAATCACCCTTTAGAATTTCATCGTTTTTTTGAGTGACTTGAGCTCTAAAGCTTCTTCCCCAGGATACCAAGAGAGTACAACATTAGAGTACTCGTAAATTGGAAAGACTTTAGCTGTCTTCCGCATCCACCTGGGGATCTTGAGGGGGCTTTTGGTTCGAATTATCCATCGGACCAGATCCCAGGGAATCAGTTTCCCATTAAATTTAAACCGTTTGACTCATTTTTTTGAAAAGCCGATTCGGAGTCGTGGTGGCCAGTAGAATCAGGGGGCATTTGGTTCGAATTATCCATCGGATCAGATCCTAGGGAATTAGTTTCCCATTAAATTTAAACCGTTTGACTCATTTTTGTGAAAAGCCGATTCAGAGTCGTGGTGGCCAGTAGAATCAGGGATTTCAACTAAAATCCATGACTCATCCGGATTAACCTCAATAGGTTAATCCAGGATCGAGTCACGGTTTATTGGGTTGGTATAAAAAACATGGATTCACATTGACACAAAAATTTCGGTTTCCTGCGATTCTCACGGTGAAGCTTGATCGAGGTTCTCCCTGAAACAGAGCGATAAAGGTGAGAAACAGGTAAATCGTCCTCTTCCTCTTCTTCTGATTCTTCTTCTTCTTATTCCTCTTCTTCTTCCTCTTCTTCTTCTTCTTCTTCTTCTTCTTCTTCTTCTTCTTCTTCTTCTTCCTCTGCTTCCTCTGCTTCCTCTTCTTACTCGTCTTCGTCTTCTTCAGCTCGAGGATTCTTCTTCCTCTTCGTCTTCGTCTTCGTCTTCGTCTTCTTCTTCTTCTTCTTCTTCTTCTTCTTCTTCTTATTTTTCTTCTTTCTTCCTTCTCTTTTTCTTCTTCTTTTTTTGTGTTTAGGGTTTCTCACGTTTACCCTCTGTCCATGATAGATGCTCGCATCTGAGAAGATTGCCTAAAACCGAGTTGATTGAAGGTGAGATTTCCCCTCTTCTTTGTATTCTTGGCCTACATTTGTGTTTTATTAAGGTTATTGAAGTTCGGTTTCTATTTTTCAGGTTGTAAACTTCATATATAGGGTTTACCCTCTTTCCAAATCAGACGATCGACTCCAAGGTTTGAATCTGCAAAATCGAAGCTTGATTTAAGGTGAGATTTCGATTCTTATGTGATTTTTTCTTCTTCGTATGCGTGTTCTTAATATTATCGAAATTCGGTTTCCATTTTTTCAGATTTTCTTTTTCTTCTTCTTCTTCTTCTTCTTCTTCTTCTTCTTCTTCTTCTTCTTCTTCTTCTTCTTCTTCTATCTTTCTGTAAAGAAATTTCTGTTATTCTGTAACTTCTTTTGGAATGTATGGAATTCTGACTAGGTTTTGATCTCTTTTTCTTCTCTGCTTCTCTGTAAAACTATAATGTTTGCTTTGGTAATCTCTGTTACTTTGCTTTGTAGTTGTCTCTGTTTTGATATGTGAGCTTGAGCAGGGTCATGTTTGTATGATGGAAGGAAAAAAGGGTGGGTTTTCAATAGGAGCAGAGAATGTTTTGGTTTTCCTGTTCTGTTCCTGGGCATCTTATTGTTGTTTGTTTGAATTGCTTCTTGATCGGTCTGGGTTTTGGAACTTCGCTTAAAGGTGCTAGTTAAAACGCCATGGAACTCTTTATGTCCCTGTGAAAGCAAAACCTTACCTTTTTTTTTTCATTATGTAACATAGACGGTTTGGTTTATGATCATATTTTCCATTTTGCTAATGATTGAGAAGGTTTGGTTTATGCTCATATTTTCCATTTTGCTAATGATTGAGAAGCTTTGGTTTATGATCATATTTTCCTTTTTGCTAATGATTGAGAAGGTTTGGTTTATGATCATATTTTCCATTTTGCTAATGATTGAGAAGGTTTGGTTTATGATCATATTTTCCTTTTTGCTAATGATTGAGAAGGAATCAGTTTTGGAACTTCGCTTAAAGGTGCTAGATTGGATTTTTTTACTAGTTAGATTCTCTTACATTTGATTGCTTATTTGATTGGATTCGATCAAGCTATGTCAAATTCTGCTTTTGTTAATGATAAGTTCCATTAACAACTCTTGGTTGCATCAAAAGCTAGGAATTTTTGAGCTTTTTTTGGGTGTTGAATTGTAAACTGTTCATGGGCATGGACAGTTCTGATATTGAATGTAGTTGGTCTCCTTGGGTCTGAAAGTGTTGAAATTGAATTTAAGTTGGTGGTCTACAAGGGTTGATCTTCAATAGTAGTACAGCAAAGTTTATCTGTTTTTGGATTGGTTCTAGGTAAATCTTCACGGGAATGAAATAGAAAAAATCCAATCTACTTCTCTTGAAATCTGTCAGAAACTTGCTATTGCTGCCAAGGTCAAATTGAGGCCAACTCTTGGGGAGATGTTCACTCTATTTTTCCTTTTTTCCTTCTCTTCATGTTGTATTTATTATTTTATATTTGTTGGGTATGTAACGAGTGTTGAAGGTTACTGATGATAGGAGTGTTCCTATTGTGAGTTGAGAGTTGATTTTTAGAGTTTAGGGTTATGGCTACGTTTCCATTATAGTTATGTACTTCATAGTGTAATTGTGTAATTGGGCATTTAGTCAATTATTTGAAAAAATAATGATTCATGTGTGCAAATCTCTATGCTGTTCTGAGAGTCATTTTCAGGGTATTTCGTTGTGGTGTGCAGCCATCATTGTATCTGGTTCTACTATAGTGTCCTATATAGTGTCCTTGTAGATTCAATAAAATAAGGATGTTATGCAATGGGATATTGCCCCCCACTTTTTTTTTGGATAGTAGTTTTTTCCTTGTTGGAGATTACCAGAGTTAAATTAGGAGTTGTTTTCTGGTTTTTGGGTTTATTTAACTACATCGAATCCTTGCATAAATGTAATAGTCTCTAAATTGATTAAGAGTTTGAATGAACTTTTGGGCTTCTTGCATGTGGAATAGACTAGACACAGTAGATCCTCCAAATATCCCTGTTCTTGCAGCTCAGTTTAAGATATTTAGCTATGACAAAGATAAATGGGTTTCCTGAGAAGAGGAAACTATTGTTCATGTTTACTCAATTTAGAACTCTAAAACAGCAGTTTCGATAAATTCCTAAACCTTTGATGAAAGTTTATTATCAGAATAATGTGATACTTTGATCCTGTCTAATTCAAGTGATGGTTATTCCTTGAATAGTTGAGCCATACCTACATGGATTCTTAACAGTTTTTTTTTCTAATGATTGTACATTTGCCATCTTCACAACTATTGGGAAATTGTGGAGGGCTTGATTTTGTTCAGAGTTTATTTGTTTGTTCTTGTCATATACATTTTGTAGCTATTTTATAATCTTATGGCTTTGTTGAATTTATATCGTTCACAATTCAACATTGCCAATTGATTTTCTTTGCAGGGAGGGAAAATTGGTATGAGAGGGGTTTGAAACTACAAATCAGAGAGACCAACCATTAGTTTTCTATTTTTGTTTCCATCATTGGATTGATCTTTCAGTTGACTCATTCAGACTTGTGATTTCATAGACATATGTAATTGATTAGAATGTAATATCACGAGTTGGAATGAACCAAGGATTGAGTTGAGATCTTGTAGAGATAGGTAATTGATTGGAACATTGGATATAGGTAATGATATGAAGATCTAAACAGTTTCGACCATGGTCACAATTGCATTGACTATTTAGCTTTTTGTTCTGTGCTTGTTAACTTGTCATTTCTGTTAATGTCTTGTAAGGTTGTGGGTTGTGGATTGTGGATTTTTTTTGGATGAATAAAAGAATTCATTACCAAGAGGAAAACAAAAACGAATACAACGGAGGGAGGACCCAAAAAGAGGCAAACCTCCATGGGGGAGGGAGACAAAACAGGGAGAAGCCCTGTTAGTGGATATGTATATATAAATATGACAGATTCATTGCTTCGAGTTACGCTCTCTTCTTTTACTTCGTCGGTTCTTTTAGTTTTAGATTCAAATCTTGCAGATATATACTGGGTTCCTTCTTCAACAATTTAAAAAGTCAAATTATTACAAAATTGATCTTTCTGGGTGTGGCATGCATGTGTGTTCTCTGGATTTGACTCAAACTCCTGAAGCTTCAATGAAATGATTCTTTGTTCTCTGTTGATATTTTGATTATGTGCCAATAGTACCATGTACTACATTATGTAGAATTGGTGCTTACAGCTTAAGTCTTGTAATGCACCGATTTGTAACTGAATCTTCTATATAGCATCAATTTATTATTTCTTTAATTTGAATGTAGATTTACTTTTACAATGGAGTTTGATGACGGCTACAAGAGGCGAAGAAAAATCATAATCTTTGCGGGGACTGCTATTCTTATAGCAGTAGACCAATATATAAAAAAATATCTGAAGAAAAAGCCATACCGTTGTGAATCCCTACGCGGTATTATTGAAACAGAGAGAATTATCGATCACACTGATAAAACCTGTCGAGAACAAATAAGGTTAAGCAAGAGGGCTTTTTTCAGTTTAAGTCATTTGATTAGGGAGAAGGGTCTATTGAGGGATAGCAGATATGTGCAAGTGAATGAACAACTAGTTATGTTTCTATAGACAGTAGGACACAATGTTAAAAACTGCGTCATTGCACACAAGTTTGGACATTCTGGTGAGACTGTAAGTAGGTACTTTAACCTTGTATTGGGAGCAATCATTAAATTGTACCCGATACTATTAAAACCTCCAAGTGTCGCAGTGCATCATCGAATAACAAGTAATGAAGGAAGATTTTACCCTTATTTCATGGACTGCATCGGAGCCATAGATGGGTCCCATATCCCTGCGTGGGTGCATCTAAGCGACCATCCGAGGTTCCGTGATAGGCAGGGTGATATTTCCCAAAATATTCTTGCTGCCTGTGACTTTGACATGAAATATACTTACATTCTTTATGGTTGGGAAGGATCAGCATCAGATGCTCGAATCTTAGACAATGCATTGCACAGAGACGATGACGGAAAATTGGTGCTGCCACGAGGTAAATATTATCTCGTTGATGCTGGGTATGCTAACCAAGCGGGGTTCTTACGGCCATATCGAAACGTTCGATACCATCTGAAAGAGTGGAGAAATATTGATCAGTCACCAAGTGATAAAAAGGAATTGTTTAACCTGAGACATTCACAATTAAGAAATGTGATTGAACGTTCATTTGGCCTCCTGAAGTCAAGATTCAAGATCCTGAAAAACCAACCAGAATATCCTTTCAAAACACAAGCAAGAATTGTGTTAGCATGTGTGCTGTTGCACAACCACATTCTTACACAGAATAATGTTGAAGAAGAAGAACGATGGCTTGATGAAGAGGATGAAGAGGTTGAAGAAGCTAGTACTAGTACCCAATCCACCCCTCACCAAGTAAATGATGATGTTGAAGATGATAGTTCTGATGGCGAGGATCATGTGCTGGAGAATGGTGATTGGGATCTATTTCGAGAACAAATTGCTGACCAGATGTGGGCTGATTGGGTTGCAGCCGATTTGTCCAACTCAGATTGAGTATTGAAGAACTAGAATATTTGTTATTGATTAACTTCTATTTGGAATGTAATTTTGATGTGGACAAACTTAATTTTTTTTTTGCATGGTTTGGGATGACTGTATAACTTAAAAAAGTGGGGTTCTAAAATTTGCATGGTTTGGGATGACTGTATAACATAAACATACTTGGAAGCAAATTTTTGTGTTGTGGGATGCATGTATGTGGACTATTAACTAAATTGCAATATTAGGTTTATGGATTTCCCAATTAGTAATTGTTATTATTACTTGGTTTAAATTTTTGTGTTGTGGGATGCATGTATGTGGACTATTAACTGAATTGCAATGCTAGGTTTATGGATCTCTCAATTAGTAATTGGGCTTCTTGCTTGGTTTAAATTTTTGTGCTGTGGGATGCATGTATGTGGACTATTATCTAAATTGCTACTATTAGGTTTATAAATTTCCCAATTAGTAAGTGTTATTGATTACTTGGTATTAATGAAATATACTCACATTGTATATGGTGTATTTTGTTAGTTTTGATGTGATGGAACCAACAGGAGATTCTAATAGTAGGTCACGGGACATTGCTTCATGGCCTAGTGCCGTTTCTCATTACATGTTGGAGTGTATATTGAAGCAGTACAAGAGTGGTAAGGGTGGAGATAATGGACTGAAAAAGGAGCAGTTCATTGAAATTGCCAACCAACTGAAAGAGAAATTATTTACTAGTTACGACTGTGAACAAGTGAGAAACCACTTCCGGATTTGGAAGCAAAGGCTTAGAGCATTGAGTGACCTACAGAAGCAAAGTGGATTGGGTTGGAATGCATCTGATATGAGATTTGATGCTCCTCAACACTTCTGGAATGATTATAGGGTATAATGGGATTCTTTAAATTATTCTTTCTATATAATTGTGTTTTTTTTTTGCTTACTTACAACATAAGCACATTGACATTGTCCTTTATATTGCTAGAAAAAAGAACAAAAGTATTGGAAGGAACATAGTGTGCTCCCAATTCACCTTGAAGTTGGAGCTTTGCTAAGGAAAGAGATGGCAACTAGGAATGATTCAACAGTCCCCTCTGAAGCTGCCACTGAAGTTATGATGGACGTGACAGGTACTCAGGTTGAGGGAATAGGGAACAATGATGGTGTTGACTATGAACCTATTGAAGAAGAAGAAAGTGTTCCTTCCACTCCCATTGGTAGTACCAGTCGTTATTGAGGAAGACCTCGTGAGTCTGTCAATAGTGGTAGAGAAAAGAGGAAGAATGGTGCAGCTGAAAAGGTGATAAGTCCATTGAAATTGATTGCTAACTCAATCGAGAAGATGGTAATGAGTGAATCTCAGTCTGAATTTGGGAGAGCAATTATAGATGCTGTTGATGCCATTCCAGACCTCAATTTTCAACAAAAGTTTAAGGCCAAGGAATATTTCATGGCCAAGAGGAATTCTGCCATTATCTTCTTGGAAACAAGAGTAGAAGATAGGCGAAATCTGCTTGAGATGTACTTGCCAGAGATTGAGAAGAATTGAGGTGATAAAAGGAAGTGTTTGGACATTCTACGACAATGGTTTTATTGAATAGAAAATGCATCTGTTTGGTTGATGTAACTTTTGGTTTATGTTAAGTCTGTGACAATGGTGGCATGTAGTCTTAAGAAATATTAAGACAATGGTTCTTTCTATGTTTCTCTCTGAATGATTTCAAGGTTTAAATATGGACAACATCATTCCATTGAGAAAATTGGTGAGAGAGAGCAGAAATGGCATGTATTTAACACTCTTTGTCCTTATAACCTTCTTCATGATAAGTGATGGAGACAGGTGCATGCAACAATTGAAGAACACAGATGAGGTGAATATTGATCACATTTTTTTTCTTTTATTTATTTCCTTTCCCACCATTGTATATCAGTTTCAATTCCTGTTTAAGAGGTATAAAATTTGTGCCATTGAAGTCTCCTATTTTTTGTCCATCACACTCAGATGGGGGGCGTACTTAATAGTATTTTCTATGCATATTTCCTCTATTGAAAATGTTTGTGTTAACTTACAGATGACATCAAATATGTCCGCTTGTGCTATTGCAAAGTGTGATTACTGTGGGAAAGGTTGCTCAGTTTTCACTTCTAAGTCAGGGTCACATGTTGGAAGGAAATTTTTTAAATGTTCAATGAATTGCCCCTTCTTCATGTGGGTTGACCATCTTAAGATGTGTGAGTGTGGGAACTGTCAGTGTAAGGTCAGAACTACGAAAAGAAGTGCAAATTATGGTCGATATTTTTGGTGCTGTCCACAATCAACTGGGGTATGAATTTCTTAAATTTTTTGTTTAATTTTATTTTATTTTTTTTCAGATGTGTAAGATTTGAATGTTTATTTCCTTGTATTCTTATAAGATGATTATATTTTCTTTATAGGTTGAAAACAAAGGTTGTGGAATGTTCGAATGGATATCAAGTTCAAGCCCAAGTTGTGATACTTACCAGACTCCACCTAGGTCCCTATGCTCAGAAACATCAACTTCATCATCTCCTTCCCCTTCATCAGACTATATCAAAGGATACTTGAACGGTGCAATAAAAGAATCTGAGGGTCCTATGAGGATGTTGAGAGATGTTCTTGACGTAGTCAAGAAGCTTGATTTAAACAAAAATGTAGGATGAACCTTTTTGGAATTTTTTGGAAAGAAAAGTCCGAAGCCATTGTAATGATATTGAGTTCATTATACATTTTTTTTTTTGTTTGATAGAAAGACTTAATTAGCATTTACTAGTACCTGGATGAACTCAGTACTATATTATACATTTACATACTTCTTCTCTCATTTGGTCCTAAGGACCTATATTACTTGTATAAGTCATTGGAGACTATTGTTTCTACCCACTTTGAAGCATATCTATCTCCATAAACCAAATCATCCGCTGGTTTGGGCAATTTTCAGATCTGAATTATATGATACACGATACCTATTTCGATTACATGAACTACAATACATGTATACCTTGTAATGTTCTTCTTTTTGTCCTCTTCAATTTACAAAAAAAAAATAAAAATAAAAAATAAAAAAAATAAATTACTGCACTACACTATTAGACTTAATAGTTCACGAGTTCCACTCTTTTTTTTTCACATATTACCATAAAAAAGAAAAGGAAAAAAATTAAAAATAAAGTACATGTGTGGAACAAATTTTAGTTTTTGGTTTTGTTTTTGGGATTTTTTTTTTCCAACAGAACATGGGTTCAAAGACTCAAAGGTAACCAAACAGTTTTACACTCAGAATCAATGGCCAGAATCAGGGTAACCAAACAGTTTTCACTCAGAATCAAGTGACAAAATCAGGGTAACCAAACAGTTTTCCACTTAGAATCAAGTGATAGAATCAGGGTAACCAAACAGTTTTTTTACCGAGTTGAAATTATTCCAAAGAAACTCATTCATATGAGTTAGATCCAGAATCCAGAATCCCTGGAATCTGGTCCGATGGATAATTCGAACCAAACGCCCCCTTAGGTGTTTGGTTTCTGAATCAGGCTGGTGGAACACCATTCCTGTGCAACCCCCATTACTATGCATCTCCAATGACCTCACAATACCTTCAGGCTGCCATTCGATCCTGTTGACTTTCCTACCTAGTTGGATCAAACTTGTGGGAAGTGCAGATACTAGTCACTCCACAATGGCCAAGTATCCCTTAGCAATGGTGATCTGCTCACCTGGGAACTCACGATATTCACTCCCAACATTGAAATCTAGGGTTGAGAGGTTCGCTTCCGAAGTACTAAGTCCTCTACGTGTTCTCATGCACTGGAAAGATCTCTTCTTGGAGTTGCTTCGTGCTCCAACTACCATACCCACTGACGTCATCGCTCTGTTTCGCAGAAGCCAGTAAGCTTCGAGGGCCCATCGTAGGAAATTTCATGGAAATCAAAATCGGAACCGCCATTGTTGTTGTTCTCAGTGGCTTCTTCTTCACTTAGCTTACCCTGAGCGAACTCCGTCATATTCAGGTAAAGAGTGGAAATAGGTTCGATGATGGAGGGATGGTGCTGAAACTCACCTTCGACGACAGCTACTATGTCTTCGGAGAACCCGTCCATGCGCTTCCATGGCTGGTCTGACTCTTACATGGATTTCTAGAAGGGTATTTTAGTGTTTAGAAAAAAATATATCAGCTGATGTCAGCATTTAAAGTAAATTCTATAACTGTGACTGACAGTAAGGGATGTGAACGTAATTTGTAATTATACAGGGGTGTCTCTCTAATAGTGATATTCTCTAGAGGATAGCACTGTAAATTTCCCTAATAATAATAATTTAACATTTAAAAAATAGGTCAATACCATAGTTCTAAAATTTGGATCGAATCAATGAAAATTGACCTGATTGAATTGATCTTGATCAAGACCGTTACAAATTCTTGAACGATCTGATAGCGATCTAGTGATACGATCTAAGGGTAGAAAGGTTATAAAAAAGGATAATTTATAATGCCACCCCTAGAGAATAATAAAGACACCCCCTCTGTTTTACCAAATTAGACTTAGACCCCTTGCCATCAGTCATTGTTAAGGAATATACTTTATATACTGATGTCAGCTATTATATTTTATTTTAAATACCAAAATACCCTTATTAAATGTGAAGTACCTAAAATACCCATGTAATAAGTCTCGTCCCCAAATTGATAGATTTGGACCATTGGTGATCGTTCAGAGCACCGGAGATCACGGCGTCAGAAGCAGCGGCATTGACGACAACGACGACCAGCAGGAACTAGTGGCAACTAACAATGTCTCTCAACCATAACCCCTTGCGAAACCCATCGTCATCCTCTTATTCCCAATCTTCGCTGTCGTTGGAATCACAGAAGAAGAATGCTAGGATCCACATATACAGCGGGAATCGAGAGTAGTATTTTGAGCGAATTCAGTAGAATCTCCAACAAGATATGGTGTTTAAAGATTCAGAGACCGGCGGTTGCTTCTCTAGTTTCGATCAGATCGAATCGGATGATGAGAGGTCAGATTTGGTGAGAAACTTCGGTTCACACTCACAGCAACTTTGGTTCATCTCCATCATCGTCACTGCCATCAACTTCTATGCTCCCAACTATGGCCTTACGGCCGACGCCGGTTGCTGTTGCAACCCTCCGAATTGCCATTTTGTTCTCTCCATTGAAGTATTTGAGAAGATCATCATTTGGAAGAAATCCAACGGGCACCTATCGTTGATCGTTCCCTGAAGGTATACAGCTGCTAAAATTTTGATTTTGGGCAATGGGTAATGGGTAATGCTTTTAATCCCTTTAAACCTATCAAAATAAAAAAAAAAATTTAAAAAAAAAATTAAAAAAAAAATTAAAAAAAAAAATTTTTAAAAAAAAAAAATTAAAAAAAAAATTAAAAAAAAAAATTTTTAAAAAAAAAAAACCTCTTTACTTTCGCTTTCTGTGTTCCTTCCTCTTCGTCAGTTCGTCTCGGTCTATGGAATACTAATAAATCTCTCTCTCTCTCTCTCTCTCTCTCTCTCTCTCTACCATCTATGAGGATGAGAAGAGATAGCAAATCAAAATAAATCTCTGATAAAGCTCTTTCTCCATCGGAAGGGCCTCTCGAGTTCCTCTCAAAATCTCAAAAACCTAGAAGAAAAGGGATGGAATCGGATGAGAGACAACAGCGTAGACACGGAGACGGTGATGGTGAAACGGAGGAAGAAATCAAAGCAGTTCCAGAATGCTCCTGAGCTTCTTAGAGATATATGGAGGAAAAGGAAGAGGAAGAGGAAGAGGAAGAGGAAGAGGAAGAGGAAGAGGGTATAACGGTCATTTTAACTTCATTTAACCGTAACTGACGATAAGATGTCTGAGTCTAATTTGATGAAACAAAGGGGGTGTCTTTATAATAGTGGTATTCTCCAAGGGGTGACATTGTAAATTACCTTTAAAACAAAAAAATGGGCAAATTGATCTGATCCTAAATTCTATTAATGATCCGGATCAAGTTTTTAAAACGAGTGGATATCAATCTGGATCACCCTACAGCGAACTATATTAGACAGATTTATTCTTACTTTGTGATAATAAAAAAAAAATTATTATCATTTTACCCTTATATCTTACTATTGGATCGATCTATATTAGGGGTGTCAATCGGTCGGTCTGGCTCGATTTCGATCTGGGTTGAGTCGGTTTTGGTGTGGGAAAGTTGAAACCGAAACCGAACTAATAAGGAAATTCTGGTTTCGGTGCAATTTGGTTTCGGTTTGTCTTCGGTTTCTTAAATCGATTTGTAACCGGGTTGGTTTTGGTTTTTGGTCTAGTTTGGATTAAACTTTCCATACAAATGTATACAAAACTATGCAAATTTTGATTTTTTTTTAATGAATTTTGGAGTGTTTCGGTTTCTTACTAGTTTGGTTTCGATTTCGGTCTGGGTTTTGAGCCGGTTTCGGTTTGGTTTCAGGTTCATCCGATTTTTTGTGCGGTTCGGTTAGGTTTTGGGGTTGCAATACTCGAAACCGAACCGAACCAATAAGGCTTCGGTTCGATTTGGTTCGGTCCGTGTTGTTATCGGTTCAGTCCGGCCGGTTTTACTGGTTCGGTTTAGGAATTGACACCCCTAATCTATATCAATTCAATCTCACCACATATCCGATCCGCCCTTGGTCCGGATGCATATCGGTTGAGACGGATCCCGAATTTTAAAATAAAACCTCGCCGTGAACAGTGATCACCCGTTACGTTACATGCCAGCTCAATGTCTCTTGTTGAAGAAACGCAAGAACATGTTTTCTGTCACCGTCATCATTTGATATAGTGGTGGGGTGGTTTTGAATTTTTTTTACCCTCTTTTTCTTTTTTGTTATAATTATTATTATTATTATTTTTTTTTTCTGCTTAGCTGTTTTTTTTGTTCTTCTTCAAAGTTCAAACTCCAGAGTGACCGAGTCGTTTGGATCTGTTCCTAACGACCTGTTGGCCATTCGTAAAGATCTGCAACTGAAGTGAGATTATGGCGAGGAGACCGGACGAAGACTATGATTACCTCTTCAAGGTCGTATTAATCGGAGATTCTGGCGTTGGCAAATCCAATCTCCTCTCCAGATTCACCAGGAATGAGTTCTGCTTGGAGTCCAAATCCACAATTGGCGTCGAATTCGCCACCCGAACCGTCCAGGTATAAATCTACATATAGTATATATATCCCTCGTCTTCTTCAGTTCAGTTCTTTCCGTTCAAATCACACTTCCATGCAGCTTCTCTATGTAATATGGGATTTAGTTTTGGATTTAAGTTGTCGTTCGATCGATTTGGGTAGTGATTTGGAGTTGTGGAGCTTTTAAGTACTTCGTTTTGGATTTCTAGTTGGAGAATGATTGGAATTTGTGCTTGGATTTTGTGTCACATATGGGTTTTACTAAGTCATTTAGTGTCTGCGAATTGGTATGGAATGGATAGAGACTGGATCTAGTGGGTTCACTATTTGAGATATTGCTTCGACGTTTTGCTTTCCTTTTCTGTTAGATTATAGATCTTAAAGCAATATTTTCTTGTCAAGATCGAGATCCATTTCTACTTCTTTTTAGGTCCTAATTTCTGAGTCTTTTCTACTGATTCCGCCATGCCTTTCTAGATAGGCAATTGGTAATGATTATTGAGCATGTAAAAGGGGGGTGGGGTGGTAAGTTATTGAGTTCTATTTAATTTGTTTTGTCTCGAAGAAACTAATCCTTACAAAAAGGTCCCATCTATTCACTAGAGAAATTTGTCTTTCATCAGATGCTCCTTAGATTTCCTCATTGCTGTGTTTCAGGATAATTTATGATTTTTGGAAAGTTTTTGCCATTCATTGATAGGGTGCGTGGCATTGATGAGATTTCTGTTCTGTGTACTCCAATGAAGAGTTTAATTGTAACTTGATTTGATTTTTTTTTCCTTGTATGAAGGAATCAAACGGTTATAAGAGTATATAAAATATGCTATTGGAGTCATATTAGGAGTTTCATCTTGTTTGAGACTTGAGAGTCAAGACTTTAGATAAGAGCAGAAGCTACGTAAGGTGTAGTAAGGGGGTATTTTGTCAACTGTAGAGACATATTGTTGAATGTAAAAGGGAAAATGAACTGAGGTTCCTGCAAGATATCCAAGTTATTTTTATGCTGGCTCTTATTGATGTGTTGTTGATTTGCTCGAGGTTTATTTCTTGGTCCCTGTTTATGAGATCTGGGTTTGTTCTTGGGCTGTTTTGCTACTTCTTCAAGTTCTTCAGTTCTTCAAGTATCCATGGAGTTATTATCTTCTTTCTTAAGATTCTCTTAATTTCTCCCTCTTATTTCATTATTCTTACAACCATTCCTTACATCTGGTAGACCAAAATGTACCTCTCTTAACTCCATTTTTTTATTTCGTTATAAAATTTATTAACTTTTTCCCATCAGGAAATCTTGAATCTGTATTTGATAACCCTAATTTGTTGGTGAGAATTTAGTTTTATACCTAATGTGAAAGCTAAGAAGGATAGAATTCTTTGGACCCCTATTTCACCAGATAAGATCTTAAAGTTATCCTAGAGTGAAAAAAATTTCTTTAGTATATTATCCTAACTGAAGTTGAAGTTATTGGAGGATTCTTTGAACTGTCAGTTTACTATGTGTTACAGTCCTATTAGGACTTTGAGTCACTCTAGTGTCCTCAAATGCTAAATTCTGGGAAGTGAAGGTTTCTTAAATTCCTTCCTGTGGGACATTCTGCAGATGCTTGTTATCTTTGCCATTACTGCTGCTGTTCTTTTACCATTTGGAATTGATATTTTTCTTTGGATATACAGGTCAACTGTATTTATGTGTTATGGTTTTAAGATATGAGGATTGATTCCTTTCTGGTTTTGCAATTTATTTTTGGTCTTTTTCTGATTATGTTATGTATTATACAAAATATTGATGACCTGTTACAGACCACTGCTAATGTAGTGGCCTGACAGTCTATTTCACCCATAAGGCCATAATATCATCAGTTCACCACCACCAATCCATCATGGTATTAGGCTTCTTCTTTAATTACCACTCAAATTGTTAGATCAAACACCAAGAAATACGAAAATAAAATAGACAAAAGATTCGCACGACACAGAGATTTAACGAGGTTCACATACCAGGGTGGTGTGCTACGTCCTCAAGTGAAGAAGAGAGATTACACCCAAGCAACGGCGAGAAAACTCGCCCTGAAACGCTAGCTCGAAAACCCCCAAAAGACAACCACTTTCTCAACATGACAACAGTACATTATATACTTCAAGTCGCGGGTCGACCCATCGGGTCGCAGTCAATCCGGTCGAAGGCTTGGGCCAGATCTGCTTCCATCACAGATCTCAGAAAAACTTCCCATTCGGGTCGCCACCAAAATATGTCAATCTGCTTCCATCACAGATCTCAGAAAAACTTCCCATTCGGGTCGCCACCAAAATATGTCAGATCCGATCAATCTTGAAAACGGGTCAAGAATTTGAGGCAAACTTAACACAAACAACTGTCTGTAAACCGCAATCTGTATCTGTTGGCCTGTTAAAGTCAAGAAATTGACCACCTATGGCTGCACCACTCCTAAGAAAGGGTGATTGAGAATAAAACAAGTCATTCTCCAACTGGTTAACTCAAATATGCCAAAATCACTCTTCAATTTCTTTGATTTTTGACAATCATTGGGCCATATTCTTGAAAATGTACTCAGAGATGTATTCAATAAAATGTATTCAATAAAAGTCATGTGGCTTTATTGAATACATCTCTGAGTACACAAAAAGAGGAAAATCATAGCCTGGGCTAGCCATCCACTACCACAATGTACAGAATCAATGCAATTGATGAAACAATACATTAAAGACCCCCCAACTGCCAAGTGCTGCCACCATCCACTGATACCCAAAACCCCAAATGCTACCGGGTAGATCTTCACTGTTACCCTGCTACCTCACTTCTCAGGCCATAGGAAATCACCACACTCCATTATAATAGACAATCAGATTTGGCGGGGCTCCCCCCTTTTGATCTTTGGACAGATTTCAATCCTAAGTAATTATCCTTTCCCAGTTAATCTGGATTGAGTTATTCTACTTCCAGTGGATGTTCTCCACTGTAAGTTGTTTTTTTTTTTCTCTAATTACGGAATAACAATCTATTGATAAAGAGAAATAATGCTAGGATACAACAGCAAATGATCTGGGTAAGAATATTACTCTTAGCCTCAGCCCAAGGCAACCAGATCAAACAATAAAATAAAAATGAGAACAAGTGGCCAAAAAAAAAAAGAAGTCAAAGTTACAATCTCATAGAGGAAGGCTTTCTGCAAAACAAATTCTTGGCCAAACCGCTCCTTAGTTAACAAGCTCATTAGCGATCTTGTTACCCTCTCTTGGTGTCTTATCAGAACAAGACATTTGCCTGTGTGTCAAAGAATGATATGCTTGAGCAAATGTGTGACCTACCATCCCAAGTTGGCCCCTCTTTTCGGCATTTAAAAACTTATATGACACACTGCGAAATATTTAGCCAGTTTTTACCAACTTGCAGCACCTTCAAGCCTGCCTCTTCTGTCTAAAACTTTTTGCATGAATTTCCCTTCACCACCTCATGATTGGTGAGGTATCCCTGGTCATTGCAAAGAGAGCCATATGACTAGCATGGAGAGGGATTTCATATGCATTTAGCCTTTTGTCACGTGCAAATGGACTATGAACTTGCATCTAAGTTCCAGTCCATTATGGCCCAGTGAGCAACAAATAATCCAATCTGTGTTGGGTACAGAATAGTAAATGCAGCAAGCATAGGCCTACCTGCCAATGCTATGTGGTTTATGATTCCCTTTTTTTTTTTTTTTTTTTGGCATATTTGGAAAG
This sequence comes from Macadamia integrifolia, assembly GCF_013358625.1. Taxonomy (NCBI): domain Eukaryota; kingdom Viridiplantae; phylum Streptophyta; class Magnoliopsida; order Proteales; family Proteaceae; genus Macadamia; species Macadamia integrifolia. The sequence continues at coordinate 110,094 of NW_024868205.1, read as the reverse complement.
TCTAATACTCTTTTTCTAATTTGCTTTCAATTTTCAAATTTAATGAAAGTTTGGCAAGCCACAATTTTGTTTCTTGGTTTATTCTTGTATTTCCGGTATTCAGTCATCTTCATATTCATTGAATAGATTGGTTTTCTCTGTGATTTGCTAGTGCTCAATTAGACATTTTGCAGTATGAGGAGTTTTTGGCAATCCCACTATGTTTCTAGGGAACATTTTGCTGCAAGGACAACAATGGAATGTTGTGACTGAGTTCACTGTCTTAGATAGTAGAAAATCTATTTTCATTTTTCCTTTTATTTTCTGTAGCTTGTATCATTGTCAAACATTGCATTAAAGGATAACAATCAGTTAAGTTTGGTGTGGTTGCAGCAACTCTGTCACCAACCCTGTAACCTTGGAGCTATCCCAAACCTGGTCTGCCTAATGGGAGGGGCAGGGCAGGGAACTTAAGAAAATCTTGTAGAGGATAGAGTGATAAGGGCTGAAGACCCATTTAGCAGATGTATTTATATATATATATATATATATATCCCCCATAGGTGTATTTAGAACTTTACACCTTCTTTTGATTGCCCCTTCTCTTATTCTAAAAAGTTCTTATAGTTAAGGGCATAATAGGGTTTTCAAAAATAATTTGAAAGTGACAAATCATTTTGTCATTATCAAATGGTGTCATTGTCATGCACATTTTTCAAATAGGAATGTGAAATGACAACATTTACTATCGTTTGAAATAAAAAAATATGTTATACCTAAAGGACAAAAAAAGTAAGGTTACAAATTATTTGACATCTTGAGGGGTGTCAATAAGAAAATCCCTATATATATATATATATATATACACACGTCATTTGGAAAAGTCAGTCTCTGAAGATTTTCATTGCCATTAATCGATTCATCTGCACAATATGCAACAGTTGGTAGAGTTAGAGTTTCTGACTTCTTTCTACAGTGCGACTATCAAATATTAAGAGGAATAAGGTATTGTGGAGTGTGGATTGGTTAGGAGAAGTGGAGATCTGTTCTTCACTAATGCAAGTTTGATAGATTGAGGATCTTTCTCTACTGCATGGGTTAAGCTGTTCTTCTCAATACTCCATGTTGAAAAAGTTAAAAGAGTCCTTAGTCTCATCTGGCTGAGAACCAAGAGAGATTAGGAGAGGAGGAAAGGAGGGATAATTAAAAGTTTGTGTGTGTGTGTGTTGGGGGGGGGGGGGGGTGGTGGACTTTGTGGTTTGGCTTGAAGAGGTTTAATGACCCAACTTGTTGGGCATATTATGGAAGATGGATGGATTGTCCGATCTAAGGCGTGAATGAAAGTCTGAAAAAATTAGATCCATAATATCTCTGTCTGCTTTTATGTCTGAAATACATCCAAAACAACTCGCTCCACAAATAGGAGCTAATGAACAGACCTGTGATCCCATAGAAAGACATCACAATCCCTTGTGGAAAAAAATCATTTGCTGAGACGGAAATAAGGATATCAGATTCTGGCCAAGATAACTGAAGTTTCAACGGATGAGAACCCTAATGAATTTATAAAAAAAGGATAGGAAAAACCAAACCTAACAGTGATCAGCTTTTTGCATACCAGATCTGAGCCCTCTAAATTCTTATGAAAGGGTGGCCAAAGCAGAACCCACCCAAACATGACATGTCTGGTTTCCCATTGAACTGGTGGCCCTACCATTCCTAAATGTATTCCCAATACATTTTCTGTGGATGCCAAACAACGGTGACTCCTCCTATCTTGGTCCAGGATAGACTGCCATCCTAGCAGTCATTCTTTTTTTACTTGTAATCATTCTTCGGTATTGGATTTGTATATTCAGGTTTATAGGATTTCGGATTCTCATTTTTAAGTCAATTCAATAGGGGAAAAGAGTCTTTTTGTTTGTTTCTTGCATTGCTCATAAATTTCTGTATTTAAATTTGGATGTCATCTCTTGTTCTATAAGGATTAATTTTTTATGAACTTATGGCGGAAAAGAGTTAAATATTGATGAGATTTGAGGATTTTCTGAGTTGGGTCTGACAAATGTGTCTCCATTCACTGATAACTTCTTCTCTTGCCGAGTTGGAAAAAAAATAAACCCAAAAGAGTCTTTTAATTCAGACAAAATGGTGAAACCTGAGTGAGTAGGACCTCTTTATTATCTGACCAGATATGGGTTACCTCTGTTAGTGTCTCCAAACTGAATATCAATATTCAACAAACTATCCGTTGAGGCTTTGTTTGTTTCAGCATAAAATAGCTATTACTGTGAAATTGTTCTTAAATTTAGTGCCACACATTTTCTAGATTTTTCCCTGGTAAATCTACAACTATATTTGACTGTAAAATCTTCCCTTGTAAAAGTTTCAATATCTTGTGCACCCTATATTGCATTATAGATGGATAGATGGATCACATATGGCCTATGTATTCGTGAAACCCATCCATATATGATTTTCACACCATATGAAAGGGGCTGCATAATTCAAATTTAATTATGATGGCATTTCATGTTATTATCTTAAATGATTTTACCATATAAAATGAATGGCAAACAAGCATTGGAAAATCTTTCAATGACACTTTACATCGTATTTTACCTCTTGCAAACAAATATTGGCAAAAAATTTCAACATTTTTCCATTACATGGAAACAAATGGAACCTTAAGGAATTAGGTAAACTAATTTTCCTAATCTAATTTCAGTATTTGTTGTAAGAAGGATAAACTAACTTTATAGGTCACCTGTTTTCTGAGTAGGTTGAGGGGAAGACAATAAAAGCACAGATATGGGACACAGCAGGGCAAGAGCGATACAGAGCAATAACCAGTGCCTACTACAGGGGTGCCCTTGGAGCTCTTCTGGTATATGATGTGACCAAACCAACGACATTTGAAAATGTTAGTCGATGGTTGAAGGAGCTGCGGGACCATGCTGACTCAAATATTGTAATCATGCTTATTGGTAATAAGACTGATCTGGAGCATCTCCGAGCAGTGGCCACTGAGGATGCTCAAAGCTTTGCTGAGAAAGAAGGCCTCTCATTTATTGAGACTTCTGCGCTTGAAGCTACAAATGTTGAGAAGGCTTTCCACAACATCCTCGCAGAAATATACCGGATAGTTAGTAAGAAGCATCTCTCTTCAGGGGAGCCTGCACCCACAAACGTAAAAGAAGGGAAAACAATTTCTGTTTCAGGATCAGAGACGACCAACATGAAGTCATGCTGCTCTTCATCTTAGATGTGATTTCGATTTTGCTTCTTGGGGGAGTGGTATTATTCTGGAAAAGTCTAGTTTCAGACTCTGTTCTCTATTGCATGGATTGTTCTTCTAGGAGTGTTTGCATGAGATATTTTACAATTGTTTTTTGTGTTTTAATGTATTCTTATTCATGATTTCAGAAACAGGTGGAGAGAATTCAGAATTTAGTAAATGAGCAAAAAAGATTAGTTTTGTAAACTTAATGGTGAATTGACAATCAAGATTAGTGTCAACATATTCTTTTAAAGGCATTATTGTACTAATTTTCTACGGAACTACTTCCGTTCTTTCAATGACAAGTTTCTATTGTTACTGTTTCTTATCAAACACCTAAAGGAAATTTGATCTAGTCTAGGCTAGATTGAACAATAATTTGATTATGATAAATACTAGAAGAGGACCAGGCACCACCTGTTATGACTACAGTTATCTGTGGCAGGCATAGTCATGGTCTGATTCTGGGATTTAGAAGGTGAAATAAAGGAGGGAGAGGGGAAATCAACGGCAGGAACAGTATATTATAGAATCCTAGATCAGCAACTCATCTTGTAATATTTTCCAGACTAAGCGTAGGATTAGGTCTCATCCTAGAAAAAGCAACTTGATTATAAGAGGAATCCAGATGAAATATAGGGTTATTGCAAGAAGAACAAAAAACAAAGCTCGATACTCGGAAACCATTTTGATAATCTAATTTTAGTGGGTATACCATTATGCTATAGCCACCATAGGAATGAGAATGCTACCTGGTTGCATTGCCTCTACATCAGCATGGGTTAATAGGAGCATGAGTTTAAGCCTCCAACAGGGGGACAGGATGGTCATCTCAGCATCTTTGTGTCTAGGCATAGGAATGCACGATTGGGTAGTCTTTTCTCCATCTTAAATTCGGATGAATTATTTAGTCTACATAGAAATTTCCAACACTTTCTGTAACCACCGATCCCATGTGAGCAGCAGGATTCAAACTCCCCACTAAAGAAGAAGCAACACATCTTGTAGTAAGCATACCTGATTTAGAAGGACAAAGCCAGTCATCATTTGAACAAATCAAGGAAAGTGATATGATAACATAGATGAAGCATTAAGGTAGGAAACAAACTATAAACAAGAGGAACTTTTCGTTGGCTCTGACTGATGAGATCACTAACAGAACCAAACTGTGAATTTATATTTACAGTATCTGGAATATTAAATCCATCTACCATTGGCATCCAAGGATCAAACCGAATACATGTAGATAAAGGGTCTCAACCGATATGGTATACGGTATTTGGTACTGTTTTGGTATGGTATAGTAAACCAATAGTAGATACCAAAACTGTATTGTCCAAAAAAATTTGGTAGGTATAGTTTTGACTCGGTAGGATTTTGGTACGGTTTTTAATTGGTACAAATATGGTTTTGGTATAATAATTTTACCTTTTTTTTTTTTTTTTTTTTTTTTTTTTTGCCTTTTGTGTATATATAGTCTGTAATTCGATATGGTTTAGTACGTATGACTTTATCCTAAATACCGATATCATATCATACTAACCAAATTTCCTTTGGTATAATTTCGGTACAATAATTTGGTATGATACGATATCGGTACCAATTTGACACCTTACTTGTAGATTGGCCACCTCTTATCCTCTTACATATTAATTTTTTTTAAAGAAAGGAAGGATACCAAGCATACAATTTCATGTTCATGAACGAAAAACAATAGGAATCATCTCCATAGAACCTAGGGATCAAATAGTGATCCTAGGGCTGGGGTAACCTAGGGACGCGTACCCAGATCCTTCCAACTTTATGATTACTCTTTGGTCCCTGGGCTCTATAGAGAGGAACTAGATTCCTCAAACTAACTCAATCACGAAGCAAATTATTATTAGGAGAATACTTAAAAGCTTTTATGAAAAAAATCCCCCCCTCCCTTTTTCTTAGGAGTGAAGAACCCCATAACTATTAGTAGTAGTGAAAAGCCTCCACTCTGATTTACTAATAATGTTTCGGGAGAGAAAATATGATGAAATGGAAGAATAATGGCACTTGGTCGTGTGACCTTTGCATGGGGGCTAATGAGGAGGTGCACAGTGACATCAACAAGAGGTGGGTTATTTGTATTCACAGGGGCAGGGCCATCATCTCCCCCCCCCCCCCCCCCCCCTCTAGGAGTAAATGCCACGCGATCAAGTAGCATCTGTTCCCATAATAATTAACTCTATGTTTAGAGAGACTTTTCCCTCAATAAGAATTACTCCTTCAATTCAGCAAAAAGCTTTTGTAAGAATAAAAAACTCCTCCACTAGGCATGGTAACATGAAAGATTACCCTATATTTTAACACCCTTACTTTAACCCTCCCCTTAAACCTCCTTTTTTAAGTTTTATCCCCAACGAACGTGGAGAATACAACCGGCTGATGCCATACAACCTATGCCATACGGCACCTTCAAATATGTGCTCAGTTAGCACCTAGGCATGGACAGAATCAGGACTCCATTATAGCGTTTATGAGCAATCGAACGCCCCTAAATAATTGGTAGATCTTTATACTTTCCCCTTCCAAAATTGAAAGCAAAAACATAAAAGCATTTTAGGAGCATTTGTATCATTTGTGAACTAGGTCATTAGTAATGAAATCAGCTCTTGAAAGAGCAGGGTTGTCACAAATGGTGTGAGAGCATCCACTATAGCCCTAATCCAAATCCTCATCTCCCATGACTTCAAAGAACCCATTCAAGCAGCTGATGAAAATGCAGAGTTTCTCTGGAAAAAGATGAGATTTTCCCTACCATTCACATGCAGTTAGTGGCCAGGGCACAAAATCAGCAATAGGAAATCCAACCTAACTTCTCCATTTACATTACCATCTTCTATTTGTCACGGGGTTTAAAAACTTGTATTCGGACATCAGATCAGCTCTTGACTCTGGTTTGAATCCACAAGATTTGTTCAAAACTCAATTCTACTTAAATCAAAACACATTTTTCACAATCAATGTCAACTAGGATCACGATTGGTCAATTTCGATTTGAATTTCATGATTCCACTAATCGTAATCCAATTTAAAAAACCTTTTTTTTTTTTTTAACTCCTCATCCCCCACTGTTTTAAGAATTCAAATCGGATCAGTTGAATAGGCCAGATTGGAATCCACGACTGATCCCGATGCCAGCCAAACTTGCAAAAAGTGGATGGCATTTGAAGAAACATCTGTCTACCTGCAATAGTTTTCACTTAAAATGCTTCCTAAACAAGGCTATTTAAGCTTGAACAATTATCAAATTCCAGTATATACACAGAAGAGTTCAGGTTGACAATATTCAGTTTAACAAGTTGCTGAATCCAAATAAGGTACCAAATGTTCAAATATTTACCAAAGATCACAGTTTAGCTTCACGACTAACAGAAAAATTAAAATACAAGAAGAACGGTTAACCACAGCAGTTGCTTTTCTGCTGAATTGGTTGCCCCTTCATTTGAACAGTGTTTGCCGGTTTCTTGTTTGCACTGGGTTGGTTTCCAACTCTGCAGGAAAAATATGAACAATGACAATGAAATTCTAATTCCAAGTAAAAATGAAATTTTCTAAGGTTATGAAGTAAACTAGAATATTTGAAAGTATTCAAATGCAATTTGAAAGAACACTTGCATCTTCCAAAAGAATCCAGTGCCAGAGGTAGACACTCCTTGTCAAATGTAAAGGATTCTGATTTGTTTAAAGTACAGAATCCTTAAGTTTAAGGTTTCCTTATTGGTCCAATAATCTTAAATGGTAGGATATGACAATGTCAAATTCATCCATTCCATATGAATAATTGTAACCCAGCCCTCTATGAACGATCAGAAAAATATAGCAACACACGATTATGTAAATACTCCAGATGAACAAGCATTAGCTCAGGTTGATATTTGGCTTAAGGAGTCTCCTAAGTAGCAGTAAAGGTGGGGGTATCACCATTATGTCACTTTAGTCATCCAATCACTCACCAAGACCAAGTCATGCATGACACCTGTTCGAGTATGATCCTACCAGAGCACAAATACATCTGCTGTCTAATCACCAGTTATCAATTTCTTCCTCTCAACTATTTAGGCTCCTAGGAACCCAAAAATTTTCAGTTAAAATTTGTGGAGATGGGTATAACACGATGGAATAAAAACTTCTGAAATTAATATTCTAATTGATCATATGGTCTCTCCGACTTTTTGCCAAGTTCCTAGAAGAATGTTCTTAGGAATCTCCCAAACTCTTCAGTCAGTCATAACAGAATAAACAAGGAGAGGTGAAACCTAATTTCAATACCTGCAATTCTTGACTTCTCAAGATCAACTTCAAAAACAATGGAACTATGAAAACAATTTAAAATGCCCGCTCCTTAGGTTGGAAATATTTTCCTAGTTAACCTCAAAAATAGGATTGTCGTCTATAAGTTGACGATATGGTATCTCTACTCGCAAAATAAAAAATTAAAAAGTAGATTCAGTGACTTACTTTTTTTCCACATGGACATCCTCCTACCAACGGCATATTCGGGAGAGCTTCTTGGGCTCAGAAATGTGCGAGAAATATAAGCCGAGAGAAGGCCCTTTTCTGCTTCTGGAGACTTCCAGATTATGAGTTAACAATTCCAAATGAAATAATTATAATGGACACATGTCTTTCGTTGGAGCAGCTGGGTTCTGAAGAATCCATAGGCAGAAGCCATAGAAGTTCCTCAAAAACATGCTCTAAAGACATCACTTGCACTGCCAAATGGACAGGAGAAACAATTTCACGTTGCCTTTTTTCTTTCAAAGGCCACAAGACATCCCTGGGAATTTCATCTAAACAAAGTTACATGCCTTCATCCATTTTTAAGTAAGTCCACCACAGACATTATCGTAGGCTTTTCTAATTCATAATCTCTTTTTCCTCTTCTTTCTTTTTCTTTTTCCTCACTCGGTTCCATGTAGCTGAACCCATTTAGTTGGGATAAGGCTGAGCTGTGTTTGTCAATCTTATATGGCTTTTCTCAATACGACTGCTGCGCCCTCTCTTAACTCACCTAGAAAACCCAAAATAAATCAAGGGCTGATATTTGCTCCACAGCACTAAAGATATCACTCAAACTGCTGATAAGGCCAAAAGATATCTCTTGGAAGTTCATCAGTAGTGAAGAAATAACATCCCTAAGTCCATTTTCTGTAAAGACCCAAGAGACATTATTATAGGCTTTACTCAGTCATAATTTTAAATTGTATTTCCTAAGAAGACTGCGGTGCCCCCTGCACACTCATTCGCCACAATTATACCATCATCAAGTTGTCTTCTTCCCACAAAGGCATCCTCAAGAACTTGCCTTATATTTTACTGCAACTTGTTTGTGTAGCATAGTTCTAGGCTGCGATTGCATTCTCCCACTTTATTTACAATGAAATTCATCATAAATAAAACCCCCCAACCAAAAAAAAAATTAAATTGCCCAGGAATATCAAGGGTGAGAAATTGTAAAAATAATAACCTCTTCTACCAGGGAAGAATAACAAAGCTCAAACTATAATTATATTCAATGAACTGTAAATTCAGTGAATATGATATGGAGCACTCACAATAAGAGGAAAGTAAGAAAAAGACTGTCTATGGTTTTACCTTTTCTTAATCTCAGCAGCCATGGTCAAGAAAGCCTGCTCCACATTAATTGCATCTTTGGCACTAGTCTCTAGGAAAGGGATCCCAAGTTCATCTGCAAATGCCTGCAGTTCATTTGGTATAGTCAGAACCAAGACGGTGAAAAAGCATATAAGTAATAGTGAGCAACTGGAAGAAAATAAGACACCATCCAGCATAGAATCCAGATCTTCTTTAACCACACAAATGTTCATGGCTACTTGATTAAATCAAAGTCACTTGATGCATAATTTTCAATCACAAATGATGAAGGGATCAACAACATACATGTTATTATTAAAAACAGCCAACAAAACAGGATAAAGTACATATAGATGAGGACATGTTTGTATTTACTTAGAGACATACAGCAAGCATCCAACATTGACTCACTCCTCAGAGACATTATTCTGTGAAATTTTTCATGGGTTTATGTAAATGGGAACAATTAAATTCATAAAAAATGTAGAGAATAACAATTTGGATTACTGGTATGCATGAAATTCATTTTTTAACCATATAAGAAATAGCTGAGAACAGTCTATTGAGAACATACAGTTCTTTTCTGCCTTAAATGAATAAACGTATAAAATCTCTCTGTGATTTATCAAGAAAAAATATTCATGAGAAATATCAGAAAGGGTATGTCTGACTTGTGAATATGACAGAGAAACCCAGTATGGCTGATCATATATATTGCCATGAAATCGGTGCTACGTACAGGAATAAATATTCAAGAGCTCAAGGATATAATACTTTCAAATGGCAGAACATGTTAGCATGTCATGCAGGATAGGTTTCCATTCAAAGGTAGTTCTCAGCGGATCAAAATTCAGTTTTGGTCAATGTTTTGGCCACTGAAGAACTGCAAATATTTTGTTAAAATATGTTAACATGCATGGGGATACTGTAAAATCATGGAATAATGCAACCATTCAGAAAATTATAGAAATTCAAATGAAACTTTTTGAACAATAGAAAATCCATTAACCAACACTTAGGAACCAGCATACTGTGTGCATGAGTAAACATTAATCTACAAAATCTTAAAGAAACCAGCACTCAGTAAATATTGGCATGTGCTATTGCTCATGTTTGGCAGTAACATCTACTCATCAATATTGATAATTCTACTGCCATTTTCATGAAGATTTTTAAGAAAGTGTGATGGAATTCAGAGTGCACACTTCCTTGTGATTTCCCACAATCAACTGGATTTAGTTGAGAAATTATTAAATATTGTTGGTGATTTAAAAAATTAAAGATATGCCACCAAGCATAGACCAAGTCTAATTACAATATCCAGGAGCTTCAGTTGTGTTTATTTAATTATTATATAATATTAAAATTGTTTTGGGGGAAAATTAATGTCTCTGGCTCTCCACAGGTTTCTCATGTTTTGGTTGACATGCTTTAAACTTTTAAGTTCAGTTAAATGACACAGTCAAAATTCTCATCAACATATTCTGTGATAACTGATAAGTATATTACAACAGAATTTGTATCAATCTCCAGGGAAATATTGGATTATGTCAGCATATTTCAGCTGACAAGTGTCAACATTTAGTACCCTGATAATTCTAACAGTGACCTATTAACCTCTAAACCCAATCGTAACATACATTCCATATTGCATAATTAAAATAAAGAAAATATTAGATCTCATCACTAATCAATCAAGAAAAGATAATTGCTCTTATGAACCATAAAAGCAGATCCGTACATTGTTAGATCAAACCCAAATATTGACAGATCAGCACATCAGGGGATTCTCCCTCCCACTGTTGTTAACTACCACTGATGAAATCTATGATCCAAAGTGAATCAGTGCTCAAACGATTCACAGACTATTGTTGAAAACTTAATTTTGGTGGTAGCACCATAGTATTTTGGGAAATCCAGGCCTAACATGGATTAAGGTGCTATCTGGGATCATAACAAAGATTCTGCTATAGTTATTGGCTAGCAATCATCAGCACACCCAGGCCATGGAAATATTCCCTCATTGGGAGGTCAAGGTATATATGTATTGAGGAAAATTTCATTTTTCAATGGATGCCTAAATCTGGAAGCTCAATAGGACAGATTGGCAAGAGACAATGTGCATGGAGAGTGCCTCTTGGTTGGGCCATTTATCAAAGGGTTCTGTTTTGACAAGGTCTTGATTGCTTGCAGTTTTAAGGTAGGATTGGCTTCTTTATACAACTTCTTGGTGTTGTTATATATTACATCATGTAATTTTCTTCTTTGTAACCCTTTCACTATTTCCAATGAAATATGTCATTTATTTCTTTGAAATAAAAAAGGCAGCAAGAAATGATGAATGTCAACTTCAGTTGGATTCTTACAATTACAGATTCTGAAAGTCAACAGACTAAATTCAGCCTTTCCATAGCTGTAAGCTCATGACAAATTACCTTAGCAGTTTGTGTATCCACAACCTTTTCATCAACCAAATCACACTTGTTTCCAACTAGAAGCTTGCAAACACTATCATTTGCATATCTGTCAATCTCATTTAACCACTGCTTGACGTTGTTGAAACTCTCCATCTCAGTAACATCATAGACAATCTGTTGAAATGCAAAAATCAGTGAAAATCTATTACCATATTTTGAAGTTGAACACAACTAAAACAACAAGAAAAACCACCCTTGTTCTTCTAACTTTCACAATACAAAGCTATTACCATAACCAGATGCTTGCACAGTTCGAAAGAGAGCACAAACCAGCTTACTCTCAAACCATTATATGTGTAATGTTCAACCATCAATCAAATTCAACGGTCTTCTCGAGTAAAAATAAAATAAAATAAATAAATAATAAAAAAATCTAAGAACTACTGGGAAAAAGTAAAAAAGGGACGAGTACAAAAATTAAGGGCTAAAGTATTTAGATTTTATTTTTAATTTAAGTCTCACCATAGTCCTGTAAACCTTTTAAAAAGATCTTTGAGAAAGGTAAAAGAAAAAGTTATTATGTATATACATATATAGCTCTTGAGAAATTTTAGACCATACACTTTCTGAGCTCTTTTCTCCAAGTACTATCAACTGCAATACAGGAGTAATTTGCCAGGGACCTTCTACTTCCCCAGCCACCAGCCCCAATGGAAAAGAAAAGAAAGGGGGAAAAAAAAAAAT